>NW_010133459.1:0-12108 GCF_000699245.1 Pterocles gutturalis | reverse complement strand
GGCCCCTAGCCAAGGGCTAACCCATCACAAGTAGGATAGATAAAAGACAGTGAAGAATTTACCACACAAAAATTTCAGTAATAATTTTTTTTTTCCTGTTCTGCAGTTGCAGGAAGAGATTGAGTTCCAAAATGAAAACTCCCACCTGAAGAAGTGTCCCAAGTCAGCTTATGACACCACTGTAGCATCGAGAAAGAGCTGCCATACTTTCTTATATAGCACAGACTAACTGCACCTTTGAAATGCCTGTTTCTGTCCTATGATTGAAAAAGATTATTTGAAAGATTAAGTCGTATGTGGTCTTCCCCTAATTGTATAGATAATTATGCGAGTTTTATTGTGGACTTCACTGAGGCCTGACTTTCATCTAGATATGGCAGAGATTATTTAGAATTTGGATCTGATTCTAAAGGAACAAATATGTGTATATGACTGATCCAGAATGAGACGATTTTTTTATCAATATTCAATATCATTTAATTTTACATCATGAAATCATAACATTGACCTCGCAGACTACAGTCTAGTTGATGTGTTTATTGCACAAATTTAATAGTTGTCTAGGTAGCCATAATTGTAGAGAGAGAGAAATCGACACTGTTAAACTATGAGTAATTTCAATCTAAAGTAGATGAATTGTGCCCTGAATATTTTATTATGTCCTTCTATTTTTCTACATATATGAAGTGAACCTATGGTATGCCTCATATATGGAAATCTTTGATGTAGAAGCCTTCTGCTATGTTCAGTGGACCTTATGTAGTCTGACAAAGTAAGGCATTAAAGATGGAAGTAAGAGTGACCTAGGCTAGATATTACAAAGAAGGAATCATATGATACTTCAGGAAAAAGCAACAAGGTATCTCTGTCACTTACCTGTTTTAATTTTGAATAATTGTTTAAAGAAGATGCATTGGAAGTGACATTTTAGGAAGGATTAGTGAGTGGATTTCTGTGTTGTGAAGGAGGTGAAAACCAGCTTCTAAAACCTATACAAAAGTAATTTCAGTTCCAGAAAACCCAATCGTGCATCATATTGAAATGCTTCATAGGTCTGTGACAGCTTTTGGGATACAAGAGAAAAATGAACGTTGCACTCAGAAAGAGAGAGAGGGCTTAAGAGGTAGCTGAGAAGGGGCAAACAGATATTTGAGAAGGGGCAAACCCATATTGTAGCAGTGATTAGCAGGCCACTTGCTCTTTTTATCTAAAGTGGATATCTCATGAATAAACAAAAAAGAGAAATAGAACAAAGGGAAAACGAAGTAGCTGTTTACTTATGTTTTCCTGTGACATTTCCAGGGCAGTCTAGCTTTGTTCAAAGCCAAGCATTTTTGATGAAAGGCATACCCAGTACAAAAAGCCAAAACTAAACTCTAAACAAGCATATGTTACATACACATAGTATCTTATTTTTTTTAATATACCAGTTCCAAATTCAAGTGTGTCCTTCATGTCACAGTCCTCTGATCCTGGAGAATACCTCTGAAAAGCTTTGATTACTGCTAAGACTCAGGTGCAATAAAAACACTACGCTAATTTCAGTAGGGTCATATCCTATATTGTACTTTGATGTCACTTTTTTACTGAATATTTAAGAACACTTTCAGAGTAAGATACAATGGCTGTGTTTCTACATGGAACACATTTTTGTCTCTTCTGTGATGCTTACCATCTTTTTCAAAGCCATTCTCTGGAGAAGGTTGAATCCTTGCAGTTATAGTACTTAATTTGTTACTGTTTTTTCAACTGCCGTCAAAGAGAGTGTTTCTGTGTGTACTCTCCCTCTAGTACCTTAATTATTTTTTCCTCCTGAGTGAGTACAGGATTGCACTACTGTTATTTTTTTGGCCTACAGAGAGCATAAAAAAATTGTGTATTATTGATTATAGTTTATTTTCCAGGGCACTTGGCAAAAGTGCACTGTGTGGGAGTTGTTACCTTTAACATTTGAGTCTTCTCAGTCTTTCCCGTATGGTTTGCAAATTTTTCCTACCAAAAATTGCATAGAAAAATAAGGAATTGTGTAAAAAATTCAATTAATCTAGGCTGGTTGCTTTAACGTTGAAGAATATGCAAAGGGAAAAAAAAAAGGAAACAGTGACCTAATGTCTGAGGTCTTCTAGTTCACCTGTCATCAAGACTTTACTGAAAATGTGATTCCTTTTTGACCAATTGGTTCTTACATAGTCCCTGGAAGGTCTGAATACTCTGAAAATTTGTTTAAGCATTAGCATTTCTTACATTTTTGTTTGTTTGGTTTTTTGTTTGTTTTTAAATTCACACTCTGATTTTATCCACGATTTGATACACGTGACCGGCTATGTCCCAAAATATGAAAATATAACATTTTGGTTTATATAGCTATAAATGTTTTTTCAGACCAGTTAAAGCTAAACGAAAAAAGGTAATTTTCCCATCCTTATGTACAGTGATTTTGCTGACTATTTTTCACTTTATGGACCATTCACAGATGAGGCCTTGTTAATGATTCTTTTATTTTCTCACATGCAGCTAATAGAGATGCATTCTAAACTGTTCTTCACTTACATATCACTGTCTTCAAGACAAATGCAGCTCTAGGCACAGGCAAAATAAGCATTTGGCTAGAATATGATATTACTGAGAGGCAAAACACCACACCGCTGCAGACTACTTTACCTGCGCTTGCTTCCTGGAGAAGCTACTACTCTGGACAATGATGGAGCAGTGGGTACTGGAGTTGAGACAAGGTGGTATCAATTGCAATTATCTGCTGCTGCCCCCTTCCTCCATTTACTCACCTTCCTACCCTATCTTTGCTCCTTGTTCTTCCCCTTAAAATCTACCCCTAGCTTCTCATTTGGTGGAAAGAAAAAGTTATTTTTCTCTACACATCTGAGCAGCCTTGAGCTGTCTCTGTTCATGACTTTAATTGTCATTGATTTAATTTTTAATTGTTTTTCTTTGAGGTTTTGGTGTATGCTTGGTTTCAGTTCAAGCTTTGTTTAGCTTCAATTTCTTCAATGAAGTTGCAGGGGGAATGAGAACAAAATCTGACTTTGAGCAACTTTCTTCTTTGATAAGTAAGAAACTGGTGTCGGGTTCTGTATGTCATTGCCTTTACATATTCTTATGCATCTGCACAACTTTTTCATCCGCAGCTGAAATGGATAAACTAGTCAGTGAGGTAATAGTCAGTGAGGTAAGGGTTTGTCACATTTTAAATAATTTAATTATCTTTTATTTCATTCGGAGATTTTTCTGTCATCTGATGTCTCTGTGTCCAGGTGTTCGGTGCCTTGCCATTGGTAAAGTGGCCTGAGATCTATTTGGAAATTCAATTGTGTATTAGCACTTACTGCTGGCTTACTTATAACTAAATGTTAAAGAAAGAAAATACAGAACTAATCAACAGAGTTTTCAGTACAGAAGAAGTTGTACTATCTGTCAGAAATTGGTTGAAAGTACATATTTTCTGATCTTAACAGAAGATTTCGCAGATTTATTGTTTGTAGAAAATTATATGCATTGTTCTAAAAACCTGTTTTTTTGGAATGACAGTTTTCTTACAGAATTATTTACCTCATCCACATACAATCACTGTGCATTATATTAAGTTGGAAACCTCTCAGAACTGTAAGTGGAGAAGAATCTTTTTGCATATAGTAAGTACTATTTTGAAGTCATTATAGCCATGAAGGGTATCTAACAGTATAATAATAAAACACAGAGTGTCTTTGTTGAGAATATATGGCCGAATTTCCCACTGAATTCGAAGAAAAAATGGCAAAATGACTGGGTAGTGAGTAGATTTTATGAAAAGGAATAATGCTTCATTATATCACACTGAACATGTTTGTACTTAATAAAACAGAAGTTTTTTTCAGTTGTATGAAATTTTCAAAATTTCTGCATGTTTTTTTTTTCTCTGAATAAGAAATTATGACTACAATTTTTACTTTCTGTAAATATAGCTCAAATTAAAAAAAAAAAGAAATTTCTTTTCAACTTGAGTCAAGAAATGAATGGAGATAGACTTTCTTCATAGGACATTTTATTAGCAATAAAGCATTTCTACTACAAGAAGCAGCTGCTAACAGCAGGAACAGACAACATACATAATGCTTGCCAGGATCTCTGTTGTGATTGTAATCAATATCCTTATTGTCGATGCACAGAAATCCTTGTACTTGTGCTTGATCTTTCTTAGGATAGCCCATTTCTCCTCATTGTTTTTTTCTGCATGGCATGTTGGGGAGGGTTGCTATCTTGGATTTGAAGAACTGGAGCAAGAAGGACTTTGAGATGAGAAATATCCTAAGTAGTATTTGATTCCTGTTGTTCTGCTGGGGAAAATCAGTGTCTCAGTGCTCAAATAGTTTCCGGTTAATTTTCCAACACTGGCATTTATTTTGAGATCAAATAAAAATTATGAGGGCTTGTTTTTTTCTAGTGTTGTATTCCAAATAAACACACTTATGAGTATGATAGTCTTGCTCACAGGGCAAACCTGAAAACAGTGTTCCTGTGATCAGCATAACTAGAGAAGCATTCTGTATTTTCCCAGAAGTTCATACAACTGTCAATATGGGCTCCCCTAAATTTTTTTTTCAATGATTCAGTATTAGCGTCCTTGGATTTCTGCTGTATTTGCCTCTTTTCAAAATAAGAAATGCGTTGAAGTCCTACAGCCAAAGGATATGACTTTATGTCTTAAATCTTTTAAACAAAATGGTTTTTCACCTGGTAGCAAGTTTTCCACCAAGGCTCATTTAAAATACCTCCTACCTGGCATAGACATACTGCTGTGGAATTGCTAGATGGAAATTTCACAGAATTCCACAATAAATCAGTGTCACATATCATAGAATCATTTAGGTTAGAAACATCCTTTAAAATTGTAGAGTCTAACAGTTAACTTAACACTGACAAATCCACCACTAAACCATTTCCCTAAGCGCCACGTCTACACATCTTTTAAATACCTCCAGTGATGGTGACTCAACCACTTCCCTGGGCAGCCTGTTCCAATGCTTGATAACCTTGGTGGTGGATAAATTTTTCCTAATATCCAGTGTAAAGCTCCCTGGTGCAACCTGAGGTCATTTCCTCTTGTCCTATCACTTGTTACTCAGGAAAAGAGACTGACACTACTTTGCTACAACCTCAGGAGATCAGGTTAGTAAAGCAGGACCTGCCTTTCATAAACCCATGCTGACTGGGCCTGAATGCCTGGTTGTCCTGTACATGTTGTGTGATGGCTCTCAAGATGATCTGCACCATAACCTTCCCTGGCATTGAGGTCAGACTGACAGGCCTGTAGCTCCCTGGAACCTCCTTCTGGCCCTTCCTGCAGATGGACATCACACTCACTAACCTCCAGTCAACTGGGACCTCTCCGGTTAACCAGGACTGCTGAGAAATGATTGAAAGTGGCTCGGTGAGCACTTCCACCAGCTCCCACAGAACCCTTGGGTGGATCCCATCTGTCCCCATAGACTTGTGTGCGTCTAAGCGGCGTAGCAGGTCACTAACCATTTTCCCTTGGAGCTTTATTCTGCTCCCCAACCCTGTCTTCCAGCTCAGGGGGCTGGGTACACAGAGAACAACTGGTCTTGTTATTAAGGACTGAGACAAAGAAGGCATTAAGTACCTCAGGCTTTTCCTCAGTCTTTCTCATTATGTTTCCCCCCCAGCCAATAAAGGCTGGAGATTCTCCTTAAGCCCTCCTTTTGTTGCTAATGTATTTATAGAAACATTTTGTGTTGTCTTCTATGGCAGTAGACAGATTAAGTTCTAGTTGGGCTTTGGTCCTTCTAATTTCCTCTCTGCATAACCCCATGGCATCCTTGTAGTCCTCCTGAGTTACCTGCCTGTTCTTCCAAAGATAATAAACACTCTTTTTTTCCTGAGTTCCAGCCACAGCTGGTCTTCTTCCCCGCCAGTAAATTTTTCAGCATCCTGTACCTTTAAGATTTCCTTCCTGAAGAATATCCAACCTTCCTGGACTCCTTTGCCCTTCAGGACTGCATATATGCTATAGTACAGTCTCTTCGCTGTTTTCAAAAACAATAAAGTGCACATCCAAGGTGGACCTTTATTTTATGTTTTATACAATTACTATGTAATACTTTTTGTAAACAAGCTATACATACACATTCTGCTACATTTCTAAAACTAGATTATAGAGTCAGAATAAACTTGGAATCTCTTATTCATTGGCATTGGCACCAACTTTACATTCTGTAAAATAAATCAGAATCTGGCAACTTGTCTAAAACATAAAAGTATAATTGAATACTAATGTTAGTTATTTTTCTCTTGTGAATATGTTCACGAGCATTATATGTAGTCATATATGTATGTATACACACAGAACTATATACACTTTTGTAACCGGGCAACAGTATTATAAAGTAACTTAATTTTTCATTTCTCATCTTCAACAGAAGAATAATGTGTTCTTGATTTTCTGTCTTATCATAAAAGGCATGATGGAAATATTGCAATTATAAAGGTAATTTGTCAGAGAAAAATGTCTAAAAAAGCAGATGCAATCCTAGGCTATATCATTCAAGTTATTTCCAGTAGGCAAATGGAAACGTGATTGAATTGTGATTGTGCAGGTTTCGGCTTGAATACATATTCTTTTGAGCAAACCAAAAATTACATCAATTGCAAGGGAAATTATTGTATTATCAACATTGGAAAACCTATAAAAGGAAAAAAAAAAAACTGAAAAAAGCCCTGGCTCATCTAGTCTACCCAAATGAATGTTCTCTCCAAAGCCAGGAAGGTTAACAAAGATGGTCAGAGGGCTGGAGCATCTACCCTATGAGGACAGGCTGAGAGAGTTGGGGTTGTTCAGTCTGAAGAACAAGTCTCTGAGGATACCTAATAGCAGCCTTCCACTACTTAAAGGGGGTCTACAGGAGTGATGGGAAAACACTCTTTATCAGGGAGTGTAGTGATAGGACAAGGGGTAATGATTATAAGCTGAAAGAGGGCAGATTTAGACTAGATAGTAGGAATAAATTTTTTACTGTGAGGGCGGTTAGACACTGGCACAGGTTGCCCAGGGAAGTTGTGGATGCCCCATCCCTGGAGGTGTTCAAGGCCAGGCTGGATGAGGCTTTGAGCAACCTGGTCTAGTGGAGTGTGTCCCTGCCCATGGCAGGGGGTTTGGAACTCGATGATCTTTAAGGTCCTTTCCAAGACTAACCATTCTATGATTATATGATTCTATGAAAGAAGAAATTCTAAACATCAGTATTGGTTAGTATGAATTTTATCCTCAAATAAAAAAAAAAAAAAGTGCTAGACTGAAAGTTAGAAACAAGAAGACCACTAGAGAAGTACAACTTCACGATATCAGTCCAACAACACGAGGAAAAGAGAACTCTCTGCAGTACTTAGCTTCATAAATGTAGGTACATTTATATGATGAGATTTTTTGTCATAATAGATATCTATGAACGGCAAAGCATGAGGCCAATTAAATTCTATGCTTTGTGTTCCAAACGTAAAACAAACAAAAAAAAAATGCATCAATTATTGTCTGTTACAGCCTATCAGCTACAGATTCATAAAAATATGTCTCAGAAGATACATTCTCTAGTTTGGAATGACATGGTTTAACTGCAGTCTTGAGCAGTGGGAGTTAATTTCACACTATTTGAAAGAAACTAGAGAAATTTGGAGAAGAAGAAAAGAAATTAATCGAGGAAAAAATCTGTTAAATTCTGTTTGTGTGGTGTAGAATTAACAGTATGTAGTATAGAGATTCTCTAGCATTTCTCAAAATTAGCTATAGCATTCTGTTGTAGTGAAAGTTTTCTTGCAAATTATTTCTATGTACTTTCTAAAATACATTAAGCAAATTGTCATGCATGAGTCTCACCGTATTGTCACATAATTGTCAAATAGAAAATATTGTTAAAATATATTATTTTTCTGTTCAAATTTCTGTTTTATGTTTGCTTTCTTACTGATGTCCTTAAATCTTCACAATATTCAATTAAGACCAGATAAAGTGTTATCTCCCACTTCAACCATTTTTACTCTAACTCCTACATTGTGTGTGTAGAGGGAATTTGTCAACCACAGCCTATGTCTACAAGTGAGGTTTTCTTCAGGGTAAACACTCCTACATTTTTTGCATTAAAATTAAAGAGAATTAATCATCTATCACAACATTACTGTCTCTTCTATTTATTGGAAGATATAGAACTGACAAAGGAGAAAAATTAATATCAATCAAAACCTGAGGAATACTTTTAATGTCAGTATTAAACATTTGTTTTCATTCTGGATTTAAGAGCTGACTAAACAGTTTGGCATATCCCAAGAAAGCAGTAAGGAGATGAGCAAAGAACATGTTATTTTCTACAGAATTTGTAGAATTTTAAAGTTTCTAAATAGACTTTTCATTTTAACTTTTCTTAAAAGCTTGAAAGCTAAAGCAAGTATTGAAGTTTGGGTCAACCAAAATGTTTTGTTCATTAGTGATAAACAACTGATCATTATTAAATGAAATGCTCTGGGTTAAAAAAAGGTAGCATTTTTTCTTAAGCAATTTTATACAACTTAAAACAATAATTTTTTTTGGTATGGTGAATAAAAAATGGAGTTCTTTATTTACGTATGCCAAACCAAAAACAGCATAGAAAGACACACTTGCTAGTTATTCACAACAGAACATACTGTACCCTGTGTTTCTGTGTTGTATTGAGCTACAAGAACAGCAAATTTTGTCCAGATGCACAACAGAAATCAGTTAATATGCAGATTTTATGCTGATGATACAAACTTCAGAGGTGAAATTTGATTGTTTTGCACCTCACCTTTTTCCAGAAACTTGAATTAATTTTATGCTTCAAGCCTCCTCCCCTCCCCGTATAGCTGAATGTGCCATCTATCTATAATGCACTTGATGGACACATAGAAGAGAGACAAGGTTGTTGCTGGTTTAGATATCCTGTTATTCTTTCTGATGCAGAAATACAGCTTTTGACAAGAACTATGCTATCCTTACATTGTACAGTAACCAAAAGCTAAGAGGTCTTATGTCTTTACAGTATCTTCAGCTTTTACAAATGCCTCAGTGCCTTGGTTAGGAATAGGATGTATCTCATTATCGGCTCTGACAATGAACAAGGAGATCACAATAGGCTTTCTTCCTTATGTTGGGAAGGTGAATCATGTACTTTTCTAGAACTAAAGCTTATACAGCTGGGATTTTTTTCTCATTGCCTGCTGCTTATTTTGTTGCATTCTGCTTCTTCTTTTTCAACAGCTATGCATATCTGGCTTTGTTAAATTTGCTAAAGGTGGTAATATCACCTTTGTGTGATCTAGGGTGTGCTGAGAATGAAATACTACAGGTTAAACTAACAAGAATTTAAAATATGGTCAATTAGTTTCTGTGTATCTCCACACTAACCCACAGCATGTGTTGCCATTTTCCTAGTTAAAAAAGTAGGGTCTGTAAAATACATTTATCACTACATGAGAAAGTTTAGGGGATGTAATACACAGAGTCAGAGGAAACACATCTTTACTAGTGCCACTGGGTAAAGAATACCCACTCAGAGAATATTAGAAAAAGCTAAGCTGAATAGACAGAAGTAATTACACCCCTCTAAATGATTGCCAGATGATTACAGCGTGAGTAGTGTATCCAGTTTTGGGCTTCCCAGTAAAAGACAGACATTCTCCTATAAAGAAAGGCTGAGAGAGTTGGGGTTGTTTAGCCTGGAGAAGAGAGGTCTCTCAGGCCCTGTCTGTTGTGGTCTTTCAGTACTTAAAGAGGGTTTATATGAAAGACAAAGACTTTTTACCAGGGCCTGTAGTGACAGGACAAGGGGTAATGATTTTAAACTAAAAGAGGAAGAAATTCTTTACTATGAGGGTGGCGAGGCACTGGAACAGGTTCCCCAGAGAAGCTGTGAGTATCCCATCATTGGAAGTGTTCAAGGTCAGGTTAGATGAGTTTTTTAGCAACCGGATGTAGAAGAAGGTGTCCCTGCCTATGGAAGCGGGCTAGAACTAGATGACCTTTGAAGGTACATTCCAACCTGAAACTTTCTATGATTCTGTGATAAACAGGAGCAAGTTCAGTACAGGGCCACAGTGATGTCTGAGGGTTGAAGCACTTGCCCTGTGAGGGGAGGCTGAGGGAGTCGAGCTTGTTCAGCCTGGAGTAGAGAAGGCTTCTGGTGGACCAAACAGCAACCCACCAGGACCTATGGGAAGATGATCAAGATGCTGGAGCCAGCATCTTCCCAGAGGGGCATGGTGGAAGGATGAGCAACAATAGACACCAGTTGAAAGAAGGGAGGTTCAGACTGATGTAAGGAGAAACTTCTTCCTGATGAAAACAGTCAGGCAGTGCAACAGGCTGTCCAGAGAGGTGATGCAGTCTCAATTTTTGGAGGTTTTCGAGATTTGAAGAATACTCTGAGAAATCTAGTCTGATCCCTTAGCTGACCCTACTTTGAATAGGAAGTTGGACTAGAAATCTTCTGATGTCTATTCTAACCTGAATTGTCCTGTAATTCCATGAATAAATACATTTTTGTCCAGGAGCAGAAAGCAGTGTAATTTCTAATGGTCCATCTTTACTTTTCCACACTCTTGGACTGACTCCTAAATCCTGTTGGCTGAACAGATTAATTTTCCTTTACTATGTACAGTTTCATACTACTAGAGAAGTAAAATTCTGGTCTTCTGTTTGTTCTTTGAAGATATTAGGTAAGTGAGAGCCAGGTTATCAAATGCTCTGAGGAAAAGAACTAAGATCTTAATCTATATTGAATATTTGTGAAGCTAGTCCAAACAATGGAAGGCAAATTTAATATTTCATTAATCATATGTGTTAAGAAGATATGCCTCAGTAGTCCTTCCTAACTGGATTTTTCCCATTCTAAATACTTCATGCCCAAGCATACTTAAGTGCAGTCTGGCTGGCAAATGAAAAAGATATTCATAGAGCTGACTATTAATAGTGATTGCTTTTAGTAAAAGTTTACTGACATCAAATAAAGAAAATTCCTAACTGGACTGAATTAACTGCTTTTGGATGTGTACTTTACTGTGTACTCAATATTCATAATTAATGACAAGCATGTTCTCAAGGATACCTACTCAGCTTTAATAAATATGTGATCAATTCCATTTTTACTAGATGAAAATAAAGAAATAAAGAATTTATGGTGTAAGAATTTATGGCAGCTTACCAAAAACATGTGAGTTTCTTCAAACACATGGAGTAGAAACAGAGTAGGTTGGAAAAGATCAATATCTGCTGTTGTTGTGTTTGGTTTTTTTTTTAAAGTTGATTCCCTGAATCTGCAAGATCCAACAGATCACTGGGCAGCCGGTGCCAATAACTTATTCAGAGAAGTAGAAATAAATATAGTATATCCTGAACTGTGTATTTTTGCTTAAGCTACTCTGTAAAATAAGTATTATTTTAGCCTTCAAGTAATTTATCTCAGAATATTGATATAAATATTGTTGCAGTGTTATCACACTGAGAATTTTAACTATATTATAATTTAATTGCATCTACTGAAGAACACAGCAGCAAGAAAAGAATTTCAATTCAGTATAAATCTCTAAACAATGTTTTTCTGGACATCAAATAAAATCAGGTAAATAAAAATTATTGTAAGTAATAAAAACAAAAACAAAAACAAGACACGAAGATCTCAGGAATAAATAAAACCACAAAGGAATAGAAGGTTTAAGAGAACATATTCAGTGCCGGCATTCAACTGTCTGAATTGACTAGAGGTTGTATAGATGCGTTTTTTTTGTCATTGCTGTGAGTCAAAATTAAACAAAGCCTCTTTTTAGCATCATTAGAATCACTGGACTACAGAACTGGGACAAATTATCTGAGGGCTACAGAACTGGGTCAAATTATCTGAGGGCAAGATTTAATTGAACATCTAATGTCAATTTTTAAAAATCAATTTTTTTAAAGCCTTTATAAGTTTGGTCAAGCATACTTTTGTTTGTGGTCAAGTGTATCTATGTATATGAGACGAAAAGGAGGAAAAAATACTGCAATTCATCTGGCGATAGAAGAGATAGGATGTGATGGGTTTGCCCTTGGCTGGG
>NW_010133458.1:47538-51109 GCF_000699245.1 Pterocles gutturalis | reverse complement strand
GGCCCCACTCCTCCGGGTGTACTGCCCACAGGCAGTGCACGGCACGAGCTCTTACTTGGTGAAGTGCAGGTGGAAGGGTCCAGGTGCAGCTGACGGTGGTCACGTAGTTGTTCAGGCAGCTCAGGCTGCCGGGGGGCTCTGCGGGGGAAGGAGACCAGAGCTGCAGGCACAGCTCACCCCACATCAAACGCTGCCTGGCTGGTGCTTCCTTCACCGGCACCTCCTCTGTCCTTCCTCAGGACACTCCTCCTCCCTGTGCTGCACTTCACTGCGTGAAGTGAGGGTGACGCCTCAGGCTGCGCCGGCGACATCTCTGCTGCCTGGCTTGTCCAGCACCTGCTCAGATCCCCGGGCCTGGCGCTGCCGGACAGCGGTGCCGGCTCAGGGGACAGGGCAGTCACAAGACCTCGTGCAGCATATTTTACCGTCTGTGGATGAAAAATGAGCACAGGCGTGTTCCTCTCTTCCCACAGTGGGCCCATCCCAGGTCTCCTCTTACCTCTCCCTCTTCCTCCACCCCAGAGCAGCACAGCAGTGACGTACAGCTGGAGGCCCAGCTGCCGCGCGTCTCCTCCCATTCTGGGCAGTATCTGAAATGGAACAAGTGTTAGAAGCAGTTCTGTCAGTATTTGTATCAGCAGGTTAAAGCTTTAGCTACGTGCTTCTGCTGGGCCTGAGACAAGCTGCCCTGGGCTCTGTCAGACAGGGCCCAACTCAGTTATATCATTTCTTCTGGAAGAACTGTTCTTCTCAGGTCAGTCAATAGTGCTTTGCACAGGAATCTCGAGCACCAGCTGCCTGAAAGGAGATCTTTCATTCCTGCCCTTTCATTGGGGCTGGGGTGTTCCATCTTTCCTTCTTCCTGCATTTTTTGGCATCTGGTTTACGACAATTTAAGGGCAGCAGAGAGCCACACTGGGTTGGAACAAATGTTCGTGTTTCGCCGTATCCTATTTCTGACAGTAACCAGAAACAGATGCTGAGAGAAAACTGCAGCAATGGAGTAACCATAGATGCTCTTCTCTGAGAACATTCTCAGTCTCCAGACGTTTGCAGCTCAGGGACCTATTGGAGCAGACGTAATTTCTGCACATTCAAGGTTTCAATAGATCTTTCTGTGGTGAGCTTGTCTGTCAGCAGTAGTCACCTGCTGAAAGCCATCTACACCACAAACACTGCTGCCTGCCTTTAATAATGGTTCCTTTTTACCTCGAGGGAGTTGAGTAACTGGTCTGCATCTCCCCTTTCTCCTCACTGGAGGAACGCTTGCTTGACTGCTGGTGTCACAAAACTTTTGAGGGAGCCTTTCTTCAACCCACTTGGAGTTGCCCTGAGCTAATGGGAAAGGGTTTGAGGTCAGGAACAAAAGCTGGGGCAGAGATGGGCGTTCTAGCCTACAGATGTTTTGTTTTAGAAATTCACCCAATTCATATCTGAACAAAACTGAGACCTACCCTAGTTTTCTCTCTCCCTCAGACACACAAACACACATACACAAGAAGATACAGTTCCAGGCAGATAACCAAGTTGCTCATCTGCAGGGTGGGAACCTTGGGATTGTATTTCCTTCCTGTAAGTATTTCCTTACTGTAAAAGAAAACTCCAAAAGACAGAAACAGAATAGCTGATACGCTCCTGGTCAAAGCACTTATCTGGAACTTGTAATACTTAGGGCCTAGTTGTTAACCCAATGTACTGAAGGGTTGGGTAAGGCTATTTGAAGTGCATCTTCTGCAATATGGAACACTATCTCTCTACAAGGTTATGCTGGACTCCCTCTCTTCCTTTTAACCAGAAATTCCATTCTTTGGAATTCCATTGAATTATTTCCAGGTGAAGTTTTTATTCAAAACTATACTTTTATTTTTAAAAGTTCCTGATTTTCTTATTTTCCAGGAAAAAAAAATTAATATGAAGAATCCTGACCTGATCTACTCAGCAATATATGGTGTTTTCTTAGGATTCTTCCAGTTTGCACTATTTGCTGATACCTTAATACAGCAAACAAGGCCAGCACCTCTGCAGGTAGTGTGCTGCTCTAAGAAGCCTCTGATTCAGCCTGAAACCCAGAAAACATGTAGTGAGTTCACAGACAGAGACCACTAGTAAGCATAGACAAAACAGTTACCTGACAAATTCAGCAAACACTGGAGGAACACTGTTTGCACTGCTTACCCAGCATGGACACCGAACTGAGCTCTAGGGCCAGGGGGGCTGTGAAAATATTTCCTCTTGAAAGAGCTTGGCTTAGTTATTGCAAAAAAGAAGAAACCACCAAAAGTTACCAGGGGTTATGACCTCTCTTTCAGAAGAAGCTGGGGAAAAAGCAGAGAGAAGTGTTGGGATAGGAGAAACACTAAGTACAGCATTAGCACAAGACGAGATGGGTACAGCTGCCTATAGAATAAGATCATGGTTTCTAACCAACAAAAGGTCTGAAGTAGTCTTGAGTAGTAGCAGTGCATAAGAAAGAGCCTTTGCTTAGCAAGGATTGTGATATTTTGATCATTAGGATTGTTTTACTGAAGGGATTAAATGGCTACAGTAGCAGGAGCTGGACTCCATGACCAAAAGCATCCTTTCAGTCCCAGATTTCACAGACAGCAGCATCCACCGATCAACTTCCTTCCTGTAATTATGCCTGCTTATGGTGTCCCTTTTCTGAATTAAATGGTAAAATAATTACAGTGTTTCAGGAACAAATCAAGACAAAAGGAATCTTTTTGGCTTGCACTTCACCACCTCTTCATTTATGGGTTTTTCATAAATATCCTGTTTTGCTGCAGACCTTCTTCAGAGTGGGGGTTGTCAAGAGGAAGTGTCACCATTAGCTGATTTTAGCACAGGGAGGCTGGGAGGCATGAAGTCTCTCCTGCTTATCATTCTAATCAGGGTTGCGTACGATCCCTGTGATAAGTACAGTAAGACTGACTAAATATGAAATAGAGAGCACTGCATTAAGTAGAGTTACACATGTGCTTACAAGAACTTCTTCAGGCACACAAACAAACAAACAGGTCAAGATAACTAAACCAGGACAGAATATTTCCAAGTAATTGCTACTAATTTGATAAACTCCCACCACCACCTGCCCGCAAGAAATTCTTTGTTCGATTCTGCAATGTTTGAGACATGTCAGACATTTCCGAGCTCTCTAGCTTACCTGGAAACAAATACAGCATGTTTAAATGCAAACTTGTAGTTAGAAGCCATGAATGTTTGTCATAAAGTAGGTCATGGAACACTGCATTCTGAAAGGCCTATCAGAAAATTATTTGGGGAAATAGCACATAACCAGCTGAATGAGATTCCGCAGCACTTCAGTGACTTGGGGGTGTTGGTTGACGAGAAGCTGAACACGAGCTGGCTGTATGCGCTGGCAACCCAGAAACCCCCCATGTCCTGTGGGGCATCCCCAGCAGCGTGAGCAGCAGGGCGAGGGAGGGGATTGTCCCCCTCTGCTCCGCTCTGCTGAGACCCCCCCTGCAGTGCTGCCCCCAGCTCTGGGGTCCTCAGCACAGGACAGACACGGAGCTGCTGGAGCGGGGCCAGAGGAGCCACGGAGAACGGC
>NW_010133458.1:24972-47168 GCF_000699245.1 Pterocles gutturalis | reverse complement strand
ATGGGCTTTAAGGTCCCTTCCAACCCAAACCATCCTGTGATTCTGTGACTTGGAGGAACTAATGCAGACTTTGGATGCCTATCAATTAAAAGAAATGTTATTGCTGCTACATGTAGCATTCATAACACTATTAGTAGTTAATGTCTTCTGTTGGAATCCATACTTTAAACAAAAAGTTGCTGAAAAAATGAAAATAGTTCTGAAAAGGGCTATAAAAATGATCTAATCCTGGAAAACTTTCCTCAGAAACAAATGACTAAAAAGCAACTGGATCTCTTTAACTTAACCAAAGGAAAGGCTAAGTAATAATTTCACACCAGCCATAAGTATCTTACATGGGAAGATTTCAGGTAGGAGAAAAGTGTTTGTTTTTTTTTTTTTTTAAGTCTACTAGAGAAAGATAGGAAGAATCCAGCAGCTGGACACTGAACATAGGTACAGTCAGACAGAAACAAAGTGCAGAATTTGTACAAACAGGAACTACCTTTATTGCTGGAACCTCTTGCCAAAATGTATGATCCAAGACCTGTAGTCTATAAATCTTGGTTAGGTATCTTAAAAAAAAAAAAAAAAAATCCTTAGTTCAGATGGAAGTTGCGAAATTGATGCAGGACTTAGTTATAATTGTCTGCCCTAAAGTGATTATGATAGTGTTCTCCTGTTAACCTTGGCAATCCTCAGCCTTGCAAAGCATCCTAAAAACCTGGTTCACAAACAGGCCCTATCACTTCTCAGTAACTGCCAGACACTTCCCACTTATGAAGAAAGGAAATAATTGTCTGTTTTGTAGTGTTCAGGGGAAATACCAATTGCAAGCATAGAGACATATTAATAAGGTCATCTGAGTAATGTCTGCTGATGCTTGCAATGGGTTTGGCCTTACAAGAAAAAAGCTGCAAACTTTACTAGAATCCTAGAGATGCTCCAATGCCTTTTCTCATCTTTCACACTCACTGTGCTTCCCACCTGGTTCAAGCCACTCAGCTGCTGGAAAATAATTGCCATATTACCCTAATGCAGGTTGAGCTGATGATAGCCCAGCCTGGCCACAGATGAACTGTCCTGGCAAGTCCCAGAAGAAAATGATAGCTTTGGTGAAATTCTCTTCCTCCTACATAAGTCAACATGAAGGTTTTGATAGGCCATGTAGCCAAACGGACACGATCAATGCAAACCTCAGCTTCCCTTGGTGCTGGACAGCAGACAGCCACAGAATAGGGCAAAAATGAGGCAAGGGCAAAAGCACTGTTCAATTTCAGTGAGAAAGGATGGGTGAAGGGATTCTTTATGACATAGCAGGCATTCATCATTCTTGCCTGTGACCGTTGACTGAACACTGCCAGTTCTTTCTGCAGCAGGAGAAAAGCAAGAAGCTGATTATGAAGCCAGGAACCAAGCAGAAACCGAGCAGGTACCAGCACCATTGCAAGGCAGCATCTCCATGGCATGCCCTGTGCCCAGTGCTGGCAGCAAGGACACTGTTGCAGCAGCTTGGGGACTGGAAGACAAATCAACCTCCTAGCCAGGCTGCTTGATGCTTTTTTTTGTTGTTGTTCTAATGCCAATTTTCTGCAACACTGCTGAATTGTGGGTGAAGGCAGACAAGCCCTGTGAAAAGTGTAGGTGTGGGAAGTGTCAGAGGAAGGGAGAATAACCACCTTCACTCTGCAGGAAAGAAAGAGACCGAATGTCCAAGTGAAGGCCCTGAAATGATACACCAGGTGTGCTGCCACCAATAGCAGAAGCTGACTGGTGACCTAGACTTCCCAGATGGTCTCAAGCTGGTTGCAACAGTGCTTCCATCCTTTCTGTATGTTTTGCAGGGCAGAGAAGTTCTGCCTGTTTTCTGCTCAAGGAAACGAGGCCTTGCAGCCATGCCTTTCCCCTCCCCTCCTGGGGTTCCATCAGCTGCCTCCATTTCCCAAAACTCATTTCAAGTCATATTAACCAGAATTTGTACAAGCCAGGTTTTCCAAATGCTCTCAACTGCTTACCAACAGAAAGACAGGTGATTGACTATTATTGCTGTATCTGCTTGTATTACAAGAAATGCCTATTCAAAGTTCTGGCTAATCCCCACATTTGGGGTCCAGTAGAACACACAACAAAATGATGGCCTTTGCTTGTAAGAAATTATAGGATAAAAGAAATTATTTGATAGTTACCAGTGAGAGGGGTAGTAATACAAGAAGGTAACAGACAATCTCAGCGTGTAGGTAATCTAGATAGCATCTGGGTTTTAAAGCTCAGCTTTGCTGAGTTGCTAAATAGACTGAGGTTGAGGTAGCTTGGGAGAATTGTAGGCAGCACCTTCAGTGTGTAAGCAGCAGCTCGGAGGAAGGTTAGGAGGAGTTGATTTGACGATCTAGTGGGAGGTGGAAGTTGGCATCATTGAAAGAGTTGACTTCTTGGTATAGAAGTGAGAGATGACAAGAAGACGAGGAGAGGCGGTCAGTGATTTTGAAAGTGGGGACAAGAAGCTTGTGTTTGATGTGACAGAGAAAGGGAGATAGAAGAATTATGTAGACAAATGTAATGGGTTCAAAGTGATGGAAACAAAAAAGGACCTTTGCACCTCCAACCTTTGGATGACTACAAGTGAGGCAAGATCAGCTTTACAAAGGCCTGATAAAACATGAGACTGAAGTGTCTGCAAGAGCATGAGCAAGGATTTCATGTGGAGATGTGTGTGTAAGTCTTCAACATGCTTGAATACCCTTTGATACATGTAGTGATATTACATGTCAGCCCATAGCAACAGCCAGGACTCCTAGGTTCTACCCTACCTCTGCTGTCAGCTTTTACACAGAGTAGAATGTTTTGTCAGTGCAATTTGTCTTGTTGCAGCTCACTCGTATGGTCTGCTATGCTCACCTAAATCTCAGAGGAAGTCAGAAGCTTCAGGCTCTGATTTGTCAGTGTCTCTGAGCTGTTCCAAAATGTGCTCTGCTCGCTCTCCCGCCCACAGCAAGATATGACGAGTGGGGTGTGGTGGGAGCAGGCACGGCAGACATGGACCCTTGAACGCTTTGCTTCCATTCCTTACATCTTAGCAGTTAGTCATAAATGACCTGCTCTCCCTCAGCCATAATCCCTTCCTTTGCTTCGGTCTCTTCCAGAGGCAGCCCCAACAGGCCCTGGAGAAGGGCAGGACACTGCCTCCCACCTGTGGAGTAAAGCAGCGACAGACAATAGCCTGACTGTACCCACACGCACGTCCCTCATCCGCTAAGGTCAACCCCAAGTGCACAGTCTCCAGAGCGATCCATTGTGTTACTAAGGGTGATTGTTCATCTTGGGCACTCCTTCAGTCAGCCCTGCCTACAAGAAAATATTTTGTGGGTCCCTTAAGAAAACTTAGTGATAGATGATCTGCCTCCTGAATACCAAGGCCTCTGAGTACCTGTCTGACAGAAGCACATCAAGTGCTCATAGTAGACTCACATGATCAGCATGCAAACCACTGGAGAATAAGGACGAAGTAGAATTTCCTCATCTGCACGGATGATCAGGGAAAACTCCATTATGAGCAGTCTTTTTCTCCCTTCATCTTTGGAGAGACATTTTTCCACAATCTGACGCTCACTAATAGCTATGTACTTTTAGATTTGACAGACTTGGATCCCAGAGGCTGAAAAAAAGCTGCTACAAAGGTTGATTTACTGCAATAAACTGGTATTCATAGATACATGCATATACACACATATATATATATACACATACATCAACAAACAACATTTGTGTCTGCAAAGTTGGAAACACTGAGGACTATTTTGCCTTGATGCATTTACATTCAGCCATTTCAGTCAAGAGAGGAGTATCTAAAAATAATTTGTTCAAGATGGTCCTTCTTTCTAGCACAATCCAGATTAGAATTAACACAACAGTGTGGTTTTGTGCTCAGCAATCTAGCAGAACAAAAGTGCAAAAGACCCTTCTGGTGGTTTTACTGTTCTAGGCTCCTCGGACAAGAAAAAATACAGAGTTCCACATTTAAGTAAAGAAATCATTTTTCCATATCTTAGCTCAGTAGATGTATCCTATCATTATCTACTGGCATGCATCACACAGAAATATGTTAAACTGTCTTACCAGCTCAAAGGAAACTTCACTTTTTGCACTGCTTCTGTCCCTTCACAGTTTCGGCTGTGTGGTTTGGTGATCAGGCAGTAGCAGCAGTGGTATAATAAAGCAGAGCTTACTGTGCTCGATTTTAAAGATAATCTCAAGAACCAATGAAAAACTCCTCAGATTATCAGATTGAGTTAAAGTAGCTGCATCTGCGATTACTCATTAGCGATGGAGAAACTGAGGAATTTATTTTAAAGGATTAACATTTAAAAGGCCAAGTAATTTGCTGAATATCAAAGTACATTCTTGCAACATCTGTATAAAAAAGGCCAGCAGAAGAGCTGAGTGACCTAAAGCCATTTCCTAGCCCTGTCTGAATGTGAGGCGAGACGCTTCCACCCAAGGGCTCTGCCCAGCTGTGCTCAGACACCCCAGGCATCCCTGAGCTGCCCGGTCCTGTTCTTCCTCCACAGCCTACTGCTGCACTGTGCTCAAGAAGCAGCTCTGGAAGCAAAGGCAAACGAGCACTGCAGTGCTTCCACATCCAGATCCACACCCAGCTCAGTGCTGCAGTGGTAGCGTTACAGTCAGGATCCATCAGTTCAGTCATGTACACGGGTCTAGTGCCAGAGAGGGAGAGGGAAGCCGGCAAAGCACTGCCGGAATAACACTCTGCCAGTGTTAGCTTTAGGGGCCAACAGACAGGAAGGCAGGGGCCATGCGGAAATGGAGACAGACATTTCCAAATTGCTACTGCAGATTGAGTCACGGTACTTCTCCCAATACCTGCTTTTGGGCCTTTCCCATCCACTAAGAATCCTGCTAACTCCCATGAGGCCCCACAGTTACCCATCTAAATGTATATTACACGTTTTATAATTACAACAAACAGGAGCAGAAACAGAAAGCCCCTACAACGCAAGCAGCCTTCAGAGTGTCATTCAGGCGAATAACACTGGCTGCCTCAGAACTGTCCAGATGCCTGTAGTTTGCCTGTTGCGGCAGAACTCGTCTTTTCTCCTGTAAAGACAAGTTGTATCCCTGCATCTGCCCAGCCTACTGCTGCAGGTCACCATAAAAATGCTACGGCTGTGTAAGACCTGCAGCTTTTACCATATTCTGCCTACAGGGCAGACAGAAAAAAGCAGTACAAGACTTCAGCAGTTTGGCTCAACATTAACTGAACTCCTGCTCTCGAAAGGCCACTCAGATCCTTCTTTCATGTTTTCTAGGACCCATTTACACCTGTCCCACTGTCCCTCAACTAGCTTCCATCACATGAGCAGTGTTTCTCACCAGCTAATTTAAGTTGCATCTACCTTGAACAAGAACAACGACAAAAAAGAACTTCAAAGTGCTCCATTTAGATAGACATCCACTGTTTGCTGTCAACCCAGTACCAAATGCATATGTTTTACTGTCTATTATGGTTTTAGATCATTATAGAGACAAATGTAATAAATAAGAGAAACGTCTCGTTACAGTGGAAGCTACTGGGACATGAAGCACTTGCTCTTGTGCTGCATTCCTTGGCTTGTACAATAATGCACATTTCTGAGCCTGAGATAGCCTCAGACGGACTCACATAGACTCAGATTTCCATGTCTACCTGCTTCTATGCTTGGCTAGGGAACACGTTGTTAGTCTATCAGAGTAGGTGGTCAGTACTCTAGTCGAGGACCACTTCTGCATCCTGATCACTGTCACTCAAGAATCTGTGAGATTTGACCTCCCTCCTCTCCTCTGCTCAGTGAGTCCCCCAGTAAAAGCACGCTGTTCTGGCCAGTGCCGCGTCCCTGACTGTTGTGAGCACTGTGCAAAGTGCAGCACGCTGCAGCCATCTACGGGATTTGTCTACAAGGGTAGTGCTGCTGGCATCTTCTCCCTGCCTCATCTGCAGCTCAGTGCGTGGCTCACCTCTCCTTTGAAGGCAGGCTAAAGTTAGATCAGCGGGTCAGCTGAGCTCGGCAGGAGTGGCCCAGCAGACTGCAGCGAAGGGCTTCAGCAGCCTATTGCAGACTCTGTTCGTTTAAGCAGACCAAGCACTTAAACATCAAATGGCTTTACCACACTTATCATAACTCTTTCCTGTGCTTCACACTGCTGTTCAGGAATCTACCACCATGTCTCAGGTCACAGAAGGGTGGAGTGAGACCTTTTAGAGACAGCTTGTTTGAGCGCAGGGGAGGCCTCCCAAAACCCAACAAAACATGGACTTGCAATGCTACCGATGGCCCTAGTATCCCAGGGGAAATACAGTTTTTCCAAATTAGATATCACTAGGACAGGGACATTTGTAGTTTGCTGCTATAAGCCACAGAAAAAAAAACACCTCAAACCCCTCCACATCCACAGTATCAACAACTCATCAGCCAAAAGCTTGATTTACAGATTGCTTCAAAGGCAAGAGTCTCTGTTATTTTAATATCCTTATGCCACATATCAAAGCAAGCTCTTCTCTGCCCGTTAAGTCTGCCTCCTAGGGTCACCAGAGGAAACTTCTAGCCCAACTTAGCAGCAAACCACCTTCTAGCAGATGTGCAGCTACAGATAGTGCAGCAATGACAGAAACAGCTCCTTCAGCAGTTCTGGGGCCAACGATATTAACAGGAACGAGGAGCGTGCAGAACTGAGGTGTAAGAGGGCCCTAGAAAGACAGGCGAGTTTCCCCTCTTCCCTAAGCAGCCTGGAGCCAGTTACCACAATGTAGTTTCTGAAGTGCAAATAGCTGCAAGGTGAAGTTGCAGAAGACTGTGTTGCAGACCACCAGCGATGCTCCTGCCCAGCCACACATTTACACAGACACGCACAGCGCCAGCAACCCTTGCGGGACAGCCAAGCGGGGCTCAACGGGAGGAAGAGGCGTTGGCTCGATCCTCTGCCGCCTCGGGGAGGGCGTGCAGGGTACTGGCAGCACAGCAGGGAGGGTGCACGGGCACGTTAAGAGAGCACCTCCCACGACTTATCACAGACGATGAGAAAAATGGAAAAGGAGGAGGGAAGGAACCAAAACCCTGATATCTTGGAGCAGCGCCCGGGAAGCCCCTGAGCTAGGGGTATGTTGAGGGAATAATAACATTTGAGTTTATTTGTATCACAGCAAAAACAGATTATTACTGCTCTGGAAACATACATCATTCACCACAAAGGTTCTCTCAGTATAAGCTCTTTTGGAGCCAAACAGACCATGGGTTAGTAGCATTGTGCCTATGTAAGATGTAGGTCTTCACATTCAATATCAGTATTGCAGCAACATGTAAAGACAATCATCCTACTCAAAACAGAAATACAAAGATGTCAGAGGGAAACATATTCATAGCTACAGTGCAAATAATAGTTTCATGGTTGGCTTTATTAGCTAGCAGAAATTGCTCAAACTTTGTGCTACTAACCTGTTAACTGCAGCAGACGACGTCCAAGGCAGAAGATGGAGTTGCAGGCACACACAGGTCAGACAACATTTCTGAAGTTTCTGCATAATTCTAAAAGCTGCTCAATGTTTCAGTTAATGTACTTGGAAAATGCTGGGAGAGAGGCTGTTTCAGTAGCAAGCCCTGGTAGCAAAAGTTTGTCTGGAATTACGTGTGTTTTGAAGACTTCATTTGCAGACTCCACCTGGAAAGACAAAGTCTTTCTGAAACCAGAGTTGTGCCTGGCCTCTCGGACACACAGTTCTACCATGATTGTATGAGAATTGTTTTTTACCTACCCCATGGACAGGGCTAGGATCATCCATAATTGACAAACTGTTGCAGCTGGGTTTAAAGAGCCAAACACATTAGTAGGAAAACACCACCTGTGTTGTTTGGAAATGGTATGGGAACTTTAATGTAACAAACATGCTTGCCATGGGTTATGCTTCTAAGATTCCATGTACATCCAAACTCTCCAGTCATGTAAGAATTCCAGGGAAAATAATTTAAAGTTCTGTATTCTTTATCAGGTTCCTGTCAAAAAAACTTTCACATCTACATAAGCTAAAGGGTAATTTTCAAGGTACAATTGTTTTTTCTGCCATTATAAAGGGGTCTGACCTAGGATTCTAAAAGGAAGGAAAAAAAAAAAAAAAGGAAAAATAAATCAGGTCAAGTTTGAGACATTAACAGGGTAAGTGGCAGTAGAAATAGGCATAATTTCTATGGACCTAACAGTTTTCAGCTGTATGCAATAGAGCTTGCACAAAGTAAACTTTGGTTCTCTTCAGAATTTCGTTAACACTTTGCTCCTGGCACAGTACAGAAAAGGCCCTACACTCTGCAGGGCAACATCAAGTCCGTAGTTCGTCTATGTCCCATTGACTGGGCTGTCAGAGCAACAGGAGACCCACTGCTTGACGTAGCTCCGTGGAAAGTCCTCCCCCTCCTGCTCAAGAGGGATGGACCCACAGTTGATCTGACTGTTTTGCTCAAATTCACAGTCAACTGGGCTCCCACAGTCCGAGTCCACAAAGCCACTGTCGATAGTGTCCAAATCTATGCAGATCATAGGGTAATTGTCACCAGGCCTTGCCATGTGAGGGAGGAAGTCACAGGAGCCTTCACTGTAGGAAACACTTTCACCATCAGGAGAAGGTAGAGAAGCTGGATTTTCCAAATCCCACTGATTAGGATACAAGCAAAGGGCTTCTAGAATGCTCCTCATTCCCACTTCCAAAGCCCCTTCTGCTTGCTGATGGGCTGGGACACTTGTACTCCCCAGGCGGTCAGTGGACACAGAGCCTGAAGCAAGTATTTTGTCCTGCGTGCTCAGGTCAGCCAGATGCAAGTCAGTGGATGTCCTTCTGTCTTCATTATCAATGTTAACCTTGGGGTAACCAGTTTCTCCAGCACTACCATCTTCCTCACTGGTATGCTCATGTCTCCTGTACACACGGTTACAGGTGCACTGGCAGGTACAAGGTGTAAATTCATCAGCCACAGTCACAGTATCCATGGACAAGTGCCCGTATGACTGGTCCTGAGTCCCACTGCTGCTGTTCACACTAGACAGCAGGGACTGGCTGTCCTGACCTGGGGCAGTCAGGCAAGACACACAGGGCTTGCAAGGCAGATCTTTTCTCAGCTCACGCAGCTCCTCCTGGGAGGTGCTGTTGGAAGGATGCATGGTGTAAACTTCTAGGACTTCGGGAAGGACTATTCCCCATTCAAAGAGATCAAAGGTTATTTTCGTATGGGATGCACCAACCCACTTCTGCATAAAAGGACATACAGGGAGAGAGGGGGAGAGAGAGAGGTTAGTATCATCAGATGTGAAGTTCCACAGAAATGACCAAAGTTCTTGTGCTTTTTGAGGCAAAGTCCAGAATCAGACTTCTCCAAAATAGCACAGTATGAGATGTTGTTATTACTAGACACAGGCAACTGCACGAGAACTGACTCAGGTAATTGAACACAATTAGCTCTGAGAGGTTTGCATGGCTTTGCAGTTTTCTTGGAGCTGCAAAGAATGCCACTGCCCATACCAGCATTCCTTCGTGCATCAGCCAGAGGTCCCTTCCCAAGCCACCAACTCTCCCCTGCCCTCTTTGTTCTGGACACGGCTTCTCCTAGGAAGGATAGTCAGCTTCTCCCCTACACGCTGCATCTGCACCCAATACACGGGCAGCCCTGCCCTGTCACTTCCCTCACCTCAGTTCCCTGGGCAGGGGTTGGGCAAGGCTCCTCTGGATCTTCTGAACACAACCATGCCCCAGACCAGCCTTTTCTCTCACAGTGACAACAACGAAGAAGGGGTAGGTAGGGGATGAGGACATCAAAGAGCTGTAGCCACCACCTGCTGCAGACAACACTTACTCAGATGATTAGGGAGTGCCACATACCAAACTTTGCCCTTCTGTATCAGCATTAGTATTACATTCTTCCCTGTGCCGTGCATTATCTCTTGATCATGAGCCCCTTGCATTCAGTCACAGCTGGGAGTAAAGGCACCTCTAGGTTTTTCTGATCTAAGAACAAAGTTTCTGTTCTTTTTGAAGAAGAACTGAATCAGACACTCAGATCATGGCAAACTTTAGGCACATGCCACTAATGAATGCCAGTAAGACCTGCTAGAGGATTCTGCAGTCCGGAGGCTGGGCACAGCACAGACTCAAGTCTTGGTTCCGCTCCCTGACACTTGCCTAATGGCTGAGCTGCGTCAAGGCTCTGCTAAGTGCAGCACTTTCTACCATGTGTAAAATAGGTAACATAGCTGAGCTTCATAAACACTGTGAAGGCTTCTGACAGAGTGCTGCATGAGAGCTGGGCGTTGCCACAGCTGTCAGAGAGCCCTAAACGTATCAGCCTCCTGTCCAAATGTCACTCGGTGCAACTAGACATGAGCAAAGTATTTGGGAAGAGAACAGCTTGACGCAGCTTATTACCCTCTGACACCAAGCATGGAAAAAATCTTCATTCCCGTAGAACAGAGAACGCCATGGCTTCACCCTGAGAAAAGCATGGCTCTTGGCATGCAGGGTGCTTTCACTTCCACTGTGAGCGCTGGCCCATGACCCTCAGGAATTCCAACACCGAGTCCACCTGGTCCTGGTTCTTTTCCCTGAGAGCAACCAGTGCCACCTGCCTCACAAGGGGATGCAAGTACCCCTCTGGTGCAGAGGTGGGAAGCCATAATAGGGCTGAAAGAGGAAGGCAGGAAGGAAGCGAGACAGTTGCTGCAGGCTTCAGCTCGAACAGCACCCATCCAAGGCTACTTGCTTAACCTAATCGCAAACATCAGCCACGCAGCAGTGGGAAAGTACGTGAAGATCATTAGGGCCCAGCTGGTGCCCCTCTCCCAGAGGGTCTAAGAAAAAGCAGAAACAAAAAGCAGACACTAAGTGTCTCTTGATCAGTGCTGCTGTAACCACAGGAACTTGTCCAGAAAGAGGCAGTGACGTCTGCACTCACATGCCAGCACTTCTGCAGTTCGATGATGGCATTGTGAATTGCTCTTCAGCTTAATACAACCATTATTTATGGATGCTCAATGTTCTTTCACTTTTGTATCATGAGAACCCCAGCAAACTCTGCAATCTTTGCAAACCATTTTTATCACAAGAGCAAGTTTTTCTGGTGTTAAACGAGAAGAGAACTTGTGAGGGCTAGGTAAAGTTACTCAGAAACACTCCCTTCACGGGGAGGCAGCTGCACTGTACTATCATGCAGCAGTTATTTGCCCCCAGAGCTCTAACCACCTTTCCAGGATGATGTGCATAGCTATTATCTGTATGAGTGACTCTTCAGAGAGAACTACAAGGCTTAGTATTGAGCTTGTGTCACTGCAGAGGCTGGAGTGGGAGATCTGTCTCTACAATGAAGTCTGCTCCCTGGCCTTAATGGCAGCATGGGACTGGAGCTTCAGAAAAATCCCAGGTACTGTCGTAGTATCCCTTTGTCCACTCCCTTCATGTTCCCAGGCTTCACAGCTCACACATGAGCTCAGCTCAGCACTGAGACAGCACCGACAGGGAATAAGCAGCTCAGATGGGACATCAAGGCCTTCCTGGCACAGAATAGACACTGGAGAGCTCTGGTCCTTACATCTGGAGCCACTTGGCATTCCTTTGAGGTAGATTCCCCCTCCCACTGCCCTATTGAAAATCCCTTGCCCAGGATAGCACAACAGGCCTTCTAGTTTAACTTTGTGATGTGCACCAACTTGCTTGTGTAGCCCCTTTATACCTTGAAATCTCCATCATGCTCCAGGTAAAGGTTTTTGAAAAAGAATGAAGGGTCTGGGATGCAAGCCATCTTCTCCCACAAGCTGGAAGAGAAAAGAGAAAGGCTTCGGGGTTAAGCACACATTACAGATGCAAAGTGAGGCATCTCCAGATCCAGTTCAAGCAGCTGAAATAGCCTGCCCAGCCTTACTAGCCTCACAAGTCAGCAAGTGGCTAAGGATCCAAAGACGGCTGGTGCTGTCAGAGCCATCTAATGGACTTTCTCGTGAACCTCACAGGAGGTGAGGCCTCAGCCCTCAGGACTTGCACACACAAGAGTCATGCTAAGGAAAGAGGTTCCAATTTTTTTCCTTACTGGAAAAGCACCAAGTGCTGGAAATGCATTCTCCCCTCAGGCTAGGCTGGCACGTGCTCTGCAGCTGCAGGCCAGGACTCTTCCCTGGGGACTTTGTGGCGGTGGTCTGTGCCAGCCCAGCACCCTCCTCTGCGGCAGCATGCACCCCATCCCTCTGCAAGGGCACCTCACCCTCCGACAAAGGAGAGAGATCCCAGCCGGTGCTGAAGGCAGGGCAGCCCCGGCTGCTGCTCCCATCTGGCACTGTGGAGAACAGCCCGGACCAGGAGAACAGCCCAGGAGGCCGGGTGTCCCCTGCTCAGTCCCCATGTGCCGTTGCCTTGTCCCACCCAGTGGAATGGCAGCAGAGCCCCAGAGAGAAGCAAGGCGCTCTTGCCAGGGCACCAGCTGGAGATGAGACTTTGCTGGTGCCCACAGGCCCAGAGCTGTGTCCGTGCATGGACGTACAAGATGCAAAGACGGCTGTACGTGAACACCCCATCTTCCACAAGACAGAACAGGTGCATTTACTCCAGCTTCCTGAAGCATTCTTACCTCCGCTGTTTGGCCAGAAAGGTTGTGATTGCGGCGGTGATTGCCACGACAACACCAAACGGCAGCAGCCATCCCACGCCTGCTGTCTGTGTTGCTGCTGGAGAAAGAGACAGGGTCATTCGGGCTCACCTTGCAATTCCACCCCGGTCAACAAGCAGGAGATGGTGAGGAGAAACCCTCAATTTCTGCCCCAGACTTTCTCTTAGGGACACCCCAGACGCCAGGTCTGAATGAGGGTGCTGAGAGAAGAGAGGGGCAGTGCCGCAGCTGCCCCGTGGCCTGGCAGCCCCACAGGCCGGCAGCCAGCATGCTGGGGGCTTCGGGCTCACCTTGCAATTCCACCCCGGTCAACAAGCAGGAGATGGTGAGGAGAAACCCTCAATTTCTGCCCCAGACTTTCTCTTAGGGACACCCCAGACGCCAGGTCTGAATGAGGGTGCTGAGAGAAGAGAGGGGCAGTGCCGCAGCTGCCCCGTGGCCTGGCAGCCCCACAGGCCGGCAGCCAGCATGCTGGGGGCAGGAGGGTTCCTTCCTACAAAGGCCCCTGGTGCTTCTGACTCCTCCTGGTTTTAGGGACACCTCCACCGGTGATCCACAAAGTGGAAAGAGAGTGCAGCTGGCCAGAGATATGTGAAAAAGAGGCGTTGAGTAGATGAGTGTTTGCTGGCTGCTCTCCGCCTGGGATGGAAGGGAGCACTGCTGAGACCCAGACCTCAGGTAACCCTCAGCAAATGGAGCCCGACCCTGCTGCCACAGCACCAGGTAATACCTCAGTCTGAGCTGCACGTCGGTGAGAGCAGGAAAGCTCACCACATGCTGCCAACATTGATCAGAGTCATCCTCCCTGCTCTGTTTGAACAAAGACTCCCTATTTTCATAGCCTCTGTTCCCCCCATGACAAGCACCGGCGTGCTTCCGTGAGCGAGGTACTGTGCGCTCGCTCCCTGTGGAGTGCGAGTGGTGGCTACCAAACAATGCCCACGCCCAGCATGACCAACCGTCGCAGTCCAGACAAGGAGCTTAACCTGAGAGCAGGCTACCCCTTCCCCCAGCTGAAGGCAACACTAAGCCCCAGCAGTGGGGGCACCCCTGCTACATCTCCCCCCTGTCCGAAAGCCACAAGCAGAACCCTGGATGTTTGACAAAAGGAAGCTAGAGGCTGCGCTCCTGCTGTGGGACCCCAGCCTACAGCCACCCCCACCAAACCCTCTCCCACGGGCCATGCTGCAGGGGGGGCTGGGCAGCACAGCAAGAAGGTCAATGCAGGCGGCACAGAGCAGCTCAGGGCTGGGGTTCACATCCTCCGTGAGCAAGCCAAACATGCCCGTCTTTACTAGACTATTTCAAATTTATTAGATTTGAGTAGAGTTCTGAAAGCATTCTCTGACATGGGACCAACTGGGAGGGAAGGAGAGCGGGTAGTACGTACCGGCAGGGTTGGTTTTCAGCGCCAGCGGAGGACTCCATTCACTCCAAACCCCACGGTAGCCAGTGTCTTCTCGGGGTCTGGCTCTCACTTGGAACTGATACTCAGTGCTCGCCTGGAGTTCCCACGGCAGGATCACCAGCATCCGTTTATCTTCACGGACAACTTTTGTCTTCTGACTCTGTGAAAGATTAAACACCAAACGCTCAGGGCTGGAGTGCCTGCTCGCTCCCACCTTGCCCTTGCAGCTGCACGGTGACGAGCCCTGCTGAGCCACCTCCTCTGCTTTCACCTTGTTTCCGCAGGGCCGTGCTCTGGCTGCTCAGCACGGGGCCCTGGGGCACCCTTCCACGCAGAACAGCAAGAGAAGGAAATGAACTGTCAGCCTTCCCCACAGGATCTAGTACTTCTCAGACAGCTTCTGCTTCTTGGTTCTTTTTTTTTCAGTTTTGCCTGTTGTCAGTCCAGGCAAGCAAAGAGACACCTTTTCTAAACCACTAAAACCCTTCTTCCACGCCAGTGCTCCTGTCCTGGTTGTGCTGGCCTCCTCTTTGCTGGTACATCCCACCTGATGGTAAAGGGACATCTCACTTACCTCCCAGGTGTCGGTCCTTCTCTTATAGCGCAGCTGATATTCCAGCTCCTCATTCAAAAAGTAGAAAGGAGAGTTCTGGTAGATGGTTTCCCAAGAAATATTGTAACCCTCTGAGAAGACAGCAGTCAGGTTGAAGGGAGGCTGTGGTTTGACTGGAAGACAGGATGGTGTTACCCTTCATAACGTTACCTCAGACAAGAGGTGGCCCAGCACGGTGTCAGCAATGCAGACCAAGGAGGGAACAAAACCGCCCTCGCAGGGGTGAGCCCTCCTGCACAGGAGAACCCCCAACATTCCTGCCTCTCCGGCTGAGCAGTCCTGAGCCGTGCGAGAACCTCACACCTCAGCAGCCAGCGAAGCCAAGCCCACACTTGTCTGGAAATGCCTTCTGCCTGTCTCTGAACCTTCTCATCACCTCAGGAGCAGGAGAAGAGAGCACGAAGGGCAAATACCTCCCAGGACATGTAAAGAGTAGCGCACCTTGCTCTTCTCATGGCATAGGAGGACTCTGGGTAGTCACGGTCACTTGCACAGTTAGGGAAACACCCCTCAATGGAAAAGAGACATCAGGAAAAGCTGCGGCTTGAGAGGCTGGAGGCCCAGGGCAAATCCCTCTGTCAAAGTGCCTCAAAGGCAAACTCTTGTGTCCTTTGCAAGGTGTTTTCATATATAGAAAAGCAGCAATGCACAAGCTCTGGTACTACTCTGCAGGGTCTGTTGCTGAGCTATGATGCCTCTGTACGGGAACATCTCGGAGACGTGCAAAGGACCACGACCCGATCTATAGTCTGTCAGTGGGGGGCAAAGGTCTTTCCTGAAATGTTACGGCATTTGTCAAAAAGGTGACACTTCTCACATAACAAGAAAAATCCAAGAAGAATCCAAGCAGAAAAATCCTTTTTCATGTGCCTGCATGGTACCTGTCTGCCTGGCTAACCACCCCTCTTCTTCAGTTTGCTGCATGCTCAGATCACACCAGCATTGCACCAAGTCAATGCATGATTGCACGCACTCCTCCTGTCACGTGGAGGAGATGGTTAGGAATTGCCCTAGAAAGCGGAAGTGCCACCTGTGCCTGGGACACCTTGTGCCACTCCCAGTAATGCCATGTTGGTTCAGGTATCCACCGCAAGAGCCTCCTGGGATTCCTGCGAGGACATCTGTGGCATTTGCAATTAAAGCGATTCCTCCGCCCCCTAAAAATTCTAGCCAAGAACAAACACTTGCATCGTCTAGGTACAAGACTGATCTAAGGTAGAAATTCATCGCCTGCTGCTTCATGGGGCCAAGCCAGTTCTAAGCTCAGCCTCAAGCACAGCTGTTTCTATAGCTTACAACAGCGACAGTAAGAGCACAGTGCTCTGTGTAGATGGGTGCACACCAAACATAGCCCCCCGCCACTGGCTGCCACGCTCACCCCGTGCCCAGACTATCCCAGCAGATAGGCATAAGGTCAGGCGGCATTTATCAAAACCACCATTTTTGTACTTACTGTTCTCTGACATATAAAAGTCTTTGGAAATCACGTGCTGCCTATGAGCATCTGTAACATCCACCTGCACTTTGACATCTGCCAGGAGTTCAGTCATGTCCACAGTGCACACGTACTGGGTGTGACTGGTGTTCCTGGACAATTGCAGGAGACTGCAGGCAGCCACAGTATTTTCTGGCTCTTCCTCAGGAACCCTAAAACCACCAAAAAACCAAACAAGTCCACATCTGCCACATGCCATAGTTGGACTAATCTATTGCTGAATGTCCAGGCATAGAAATTAACAAGAAAAAAAGAGGCAACATGTTCAAATAAAAATTTATCTTTGAACTTACAAGGAGAAAAAAAAAATCTGTCAATTTGCTCAGCTTAGCATCTTTGAGAGAAGTAGGAAAGTGACACTGAAATGTTCATGGGAAGGAAAGGACTGCACAGCCCAGGACTGCACCCACCTCCTTGCTGGCACAGCAGAGCAGCCGTAGGGGGCGTGGACAAGCTGCATGAGCCCTGCCAGCACACACGGGTGAAAGTCCATAATTAAGAGCAGCAAAAGGCAAGGTAACCCAGGACAGGAGAGAAAACAATGCCAAGGAAGCCAGTGTCAGCATAGCAGTCAGTGGACACAGGAACCAGGGATGCTTCGCTAGGGGAGAAGCCAGGTGATAAGAGTGTGAAGTACCAAGGGAAAACCAGCACAGCAGCAAGAACGAGAATTCTATCTAACAAAGACAGCAGAAGGACATCACTGCTATGGCCACCATTCTGCTATGGCCACGTTTGAAGTTCCTGCTGGCTGCACTTTGCTCATCCTACGAGACGTACCATGTTGCAGTGAGGTTATACAAACTGGCACCCCAGTCATTTCCCAGGATACAGGACAGGGTCTGCACATAGTCCACAAAACAAGTGAGGTTTTCACAACACGTAGCTGTAGGTTTGGAAAGAGAAAATACAGTATCAACTTCCATGATGAAGCAAGTGGGACTTTATAGCAATGTGCACAGGCCTCAGGGCTTCCCCTAAACCTGAAAGGAAGAGACCACGCTGTGCCAGCCCCGCCAAAGTCTCCAGTCTTGGAGTGTAAGACATGTCCCATCTCTACAAGGAGGCAACTCACTGACAGCAAGATAAGCATCAAACAAAAATCTATTAAAATGCTGTGGCAGCAAATGGCATACCAAAATACCAGGAAATGCCCAAATTGTGACTGAACTGTCCCTTCTTACACAGTCACTACAGCAGAGTCATGTTATTTGTGCAAGAGTCCTGGCTTATGCAGCACATAAAAGAGGCATGATTACCCCACCAGAAACAGTAGCATATTCAAACATTCCAATGACACCACTTCCTAAACTGAGTACTCTTCTTTGCTAGTCTAGTTTTCCTTTTATGACATCTCCTGGCAGTTTGCACATTTAAAAAAAAAAAGTGGTATTTTAGTAATTCTTTCTTTACTCTCTTACTCTTCTCTGCTTACTATTCCTACAGCATGATATCTGCAGCATCAATACTTTTCATGTCCAGCTCCAGAGGCTTGGGATATGCTTTTCATGGAATTTTGGCAATATGGCAGATCTGTAGTTACTGTCATTTCCATAAATCATTCTGATACGAAAGTGATAGGCACAATTTATTAATCACTTAAACTGAAACAGACTTCTAAAGAGAAGTTGGGAGGCAACTGTAGAATTTACACTGGTCATTAAGAAAATTAGCTATTTTGAAAGTGTTCACAAAGCAGCATTTATGCTCTTCTGATTGTTCTGTAGGAGGTCTGCTCATGTATCGGTATCCAAGATGTGCTGTACAAAAACACTGTTGTTCTATGCATAGCACACAGCAGTTATCTCCCTGGAGTTTAAGGCAGGGAAGACTGCAGTACAGTGAGAAATGTCTGCATTGGTGAGTCCTCTCCTGACACCACTACTACACTAGGAATAACCGAGCAAGGAAAGGGTTGCAGCAGATGCAGCGTGCCATGCTGGAGCGAGCCATGCCTACTACAGCAACTATTCATCTCTTACACGTACAGCGTTACCCCTTTCTGATGGGAATAAAATTGTCATCATCTAGGGGAAGATCTCAAGGTGGTTACTTCCATGTTTAAATCAAGCGTGGGTCCTCCCCTCCCAGCAGGGCTGCCCCAGCCTGATGGGAACACCTTCCTTCACAACCATCAGGCACACAAATCCTCTGATGCTCACCACGTTGCAAGTTCACCCCCCTTTGTCGTTCTGCAGCTTGCCTGGTTAGAGAAGCTGCACTCCCTGCTTCCTACCTTTCCTGTGTTGAACAGCTCTGTGTTCAGAAGGGTTGTTTGCACAAGATGAAAGGCAGGCCTCTGCGATATGCTCAGCCACCACAATGCTTGATTTTACAATTAAAATTAACGCTGCATGCAGAGAAAAACCAACATGCAATGCAGGCAACGTGTCTGTTTGTTTGATGGACCAGAAGCATCTGTTCCAAGCTCCCCAGCAAGGGACAGTCCTCACAAGCTGTCTCTGCATTGACAGTCACACTGCACAGCAGGCACACCCAGGGGAGGCTGCAGCCTGGCTCTAGACCAAAGTAAGGGCAAAGGAAAACACGGGCCAACTTCTCCCACCGACTTCACTCATTACAAAAGTTTCTTCCTAGTCCTGTTGCATCAGAGCACAGACTGCTCTCCCCACAGGAGTTCGGGGCAGCACTCAGATTTGTGTGTAAGACCCCACAAAGAGTCAGGAGGGTGACAGAAGAAATCTGGGGATGCTTGCGACAGACTGGCCCCAAGGGTGTACATATGCTTTATTAAACTGTGCTTCAAATTATGTGGTTGTCACTTTGTTTCATTTTGACTTTTCATTTCACATTGACTTCAGAATTTTGTTCTAAAATTTTCATTAAGTTTTAACTTGTCGTATTGAGCCCTCAGTAAGCTCTTCTGAGGGCTCTAGTACAAGCACTGCTTGTTCCAGAGTCCTGAACAAGATACTTTTTCTCCTTCAGCCTAACTTTACTCTCCTACAAAAATGAGGTTATAAAATCCTTGCTTTTCTCTAGAGAGGGAAGCAAGTGTTAAGAAGTTAATAAGCATTGGTAATTAGCATTCTTCTGTGCTGTTATGTTAATCTGTCAAATGGACTACTATTCCTAGGTAGCTGCAAGCTTATCTTTGGGCGAGAATCTGTTAACAAAATTAAGAAGAGGACAGCTTTTTACTGGGAGGGGAATAACTACATGTCCTAAACCCAGTTAGACCTAGGATGAATTGTTCTTCTTTGGCAGCTTCAGAAACAAAAATCAAATACTTTTAACAGTAAGATCGAGTTTGGTCCAAACTGAAATTAATACAGGGTAATTTCCTGGCTTGTGTTACACAAAATTCAGACCAGGCGTCAGAATGGTCCTGCATGGCAGGAAGATACATCTCTGAATCAATCTTTTCTGCTAATTTAGGTTTGGAGCAGGTCCAGTGCTCTGCCTAGAAGCAGCATGTGAAATGCTAAGCTTGCAGCTGTTCCCTGCAGACACGGTTGTTGCTGCCCTTTTCTGTCCAGCTGACCTGTTCAGAAAGTCAGCTCTGAGTCAGCCAAAGCCTGCACGGGGGGTAGGAACCAGCCAGAAAGGGGGAGCGAGCATCTGCACAGTGCAGTCCTGCGCAAAGGGGCTCAGAGCAGGAGAGGTTCACTCCACTGTCCCTGGCTGGCCTGGCAACAGCGGCCATAAGCCCTGGGGATTTCCTCGTCTTGGCCACCAGAACCTCTCCTATGGCAAAGTGCTGGGTTTTCTCGGGGGGCAAGGGGGGGAATCTTACTCTAATGTCAGCAGGAGACATTTCCATGCAAAGCAGGCACTACCTCTGCAGTCTCTGGCGCTGCTCCCTGGAGTGGCGTGCAGCCTGGCTGAGCTCTGCCCAGCTGTGCACCTTCTTCTGTCTCTCCTCCATCACCCATGGAGCCTCTTCCATCCATCATTATCCCATCGAACCCTCTCCCCTGGTACCCCATGTTGTGCTTGCTGTCCCACAGCAATCTTGTGCCATGCACATCTCAGCAGAGCCCGCATCAACAGCCACCAAGATAAATCCTGTGGGTGTACGGCCTGGAAGAGATATCTGGGAACTTACTGTACTGGAATAAAAGGAAGAAGGAAATAATCTGGAGCCACAGCTTGTTCTTCATGTTGGTTCTGACTAGATGTCCTGGAAAAAAACATAACAAACCCAATTTATGAAAACCAAACAACCACTTAAAATTCATCTCGGCCATCTACTCGTGTGTTAAAGGTTGAGGACGACCAAGAGCCCTGCCAACTGGCCATAAACCAGGTCAGTGAGGTCTCTGCTCCTTGCCAGCAGCATGTGTGCAGAGAAAGCAGCAAAGTGGCGGCAGCCTCAATCTACCCATGCGACAGGAAGGCATTCAGGTTAAGTGCTAACCCCTTTTTTTCTTCATTGGTTTCCTGCAACTAGAAATGTCTTGCAGCTAACAGAAGTGACACTGCTGTGGCTTAAACATCTGTACAGTGAACTAGTCAAATAGAGTCTGAATGCCACTGTGGGTCCATACGAGCAAGGCTTGTGAGAACTCATTGATTTGGCCTGCCCATGGTTAAACAAGCGTGGAATAATGGAATAGCGAGTTAAGGGACTCCGGGAAGGCAGACCAGACAAATAAGAGTCTCCCATGTGGCACAGAAGAAAGTGATGCACAGTACTCGCTTCAGGGGAAGTCTGTCCTGGTGCAGTTGGGTGAAGAGAACCTACAGGGAAGTCTTCAAAGAAGACAGCAGGATGTTCACAACAACATGAGGAAACAGCATCACGTACAAAGGGCTGCTCAGCCCACAGCCCCTGCACCCAGACCAGGCCCTCAAGCCACACGACACGTTAAGGCTGCGTTTTGACAGTATTTAACGCTTACAGAAACACAGACACTTACAGAAAGACTTAAAATCAGCTTCCTGCAGAGTACTGGCTGTTGATAGCTGGTACAGATTTCAGCACTCTTTTCTCAAGATATTCTGAAACAGGCTAGGCTGCCTGGGGACAAGGCTTTGGAGAAGCCACGTGCATCACTTTCGGGACATAGTGCTGTTGTCAGGAAGCTGCAAGGATGCAGACAGCAGGGAGGGCCCACGTGCCTCGCCACGGAGCAGCGACGTTGCGGCTGGACACACACAGCTCCCTGCAGAGCCCCAGAGCTCTGCCAGCCTCCCTGCAGCAGATTGCACAGAGGCTCCTGCGAAAGTGATGTGGGCGAAGAGTGGGCAGCAAACCGCAGCAACTAAAAGATACCCGAGATCCTGGCAGGGGCTGGTGCAGGTCACAGAATCACAAATTGTTGGGGTTGGAAAGGACCTTCAAAGGTCACCTAGTCCAACTCCTGGCCATGACCAAGGATATCTTCACCTAGATCAAGGTGCTCAGAGCCCTGTCACACCTGACCAGGGATGGGCCATGTACCAGCTCTCCAGGCAACCTGCTCCAGTGCTTCACCACCCTCATTGTAAAAACATTTTTTCCCTATATCTAGCCTGAATCTACCATCTCTTAGTTTAAAACCATTACCCCTTGGCCCACCGCAACAGAACCTATTTAAGTCTGTCCCCATTTTCCTTACAAGCCCCCTTTAAGTACTGAAAGCCCACAGTAAGGTCTCCCTACAGCCTCTCTTCTCCAGGCTGAACAATCTACCAGCACCCCCAAGTCCTCCTCTGCAGGGCTGCTCCGAACCCCTTCATCCCCCAGCCTGTATCGGTCTGGGGGGTCACCCTGACCCCAGTGCAGGACCCAGGTCCTGGGGTGCCTGTGCCTCCCCCACCACCAGCAGCAAACACCCAAACCGTCACTCAGCAGAGAGGATGCCAGCGAGGCCTCTCCCACTTGCAGAACATTTGTGGTGTTCAAAAATTTCCCAAGTTTACTCAAATAATGAAAGCAAAATAAACTTAGCAGCCACCAAAAAGTCCCTGCAGCCCCACGGGAGCTCCAAGGCTTGCTCTCAAGGCAGCAGAGGGTCCGGATGAGATCAGCAAGGCTCACGCAGGAGGTGCCACAAACACCCCGGGGCTGCAGTG
>NW_010133458.1:15883-24917 GCF_000699245.1 Pterocles gutturalis | reverse complement strand
AGCTCCGAGCACCCTGCTCATCCTTTGCCCATGGTGAGGGGCAGGACAGAAGCTCTTCCCCCATACTCCAGCTCGTCTTTCTGCATCATACATTTCCTTGAGGAAACACCTTTCCTTGAGCCCTCTGGTCCCCGTTCCACAAGTTTTCCCTGGATAACAATTGTCGTTAGTTACCACTGCTGCTGGTGGTGCAGCCCCTGGCTACAAGGACACAGCCCCCGTCCAACCCCCCCTGCTGCTCCCACTCATCCTTCCACTGCTCTTCTCATCCTCGTTCCTTCGAGGAAGCGCCCTGTTCTCCTGCTGCCTGGAGCCCGCTCACCCACTCCTGCTGCTCCCGGCTGAGCATGGACACGGGTGCCCGCGGACGGGCCGTCGCCTGCAGCTGGTGCAGCGCCTGCTCCTGGCTCTGGGCAGCACAGGGCCTGTTCCTTGCAGCAGGTTTAACAGAAGACCTGTGCCAAAGGGACCGGCCCTGGCGCCTAGAGGTCACCAGCCCTGGAGACACGATCCGTGGGACTGTCCACTGCCTTCTCAAATCGTCCTTCTTGCAAAACACCTGGAACTTATTGTTGGCTGGGCTCAGAATACTCAGGGGTCCCTCAGCTCAGGGTGCCAACAACCTGCCCAAATGGGCCCGTTCCCACCCCGAGAGTGCCCAGTCCCCAGGGCTGCTGCTCCCCAGCCTCCCAGCACGCTCCAGCCTGCGGGACGGGCTGGTGCCATCTCGTGCCCTGCTGCAGAGCACCTCTCAGAGCCACTTTGCTTTGTGACTGTCACCTTCCACAGTCTTGGCCCCTTCTTCAGCAGAGGAAGGAAGGGCTGGGCCCTGGGAGAGCTCTGCAGCCCCGCGGCTCGTTGCAGAACCCAGCTGGCAGCGCCACGTTCATGATGTTTCTGTACCTCCCTCATTTTATCCCCATTCCTGCCAAAGGCAGAGCAATGCAAAGGAAGTCTTTGCTGCTTTTAGCTACTGGACTGCCACTTCTTTAAAGTGCCTTCTCCATTTTTCTTCCTCTGGTCAGGGAACAGTACCATCAACCCCAGGGGACAGGAAGGACTGAACAGGAGAAAGTCAAAGCAACAAGCCCCAGAAGCTCGTTGGGAAGAAGTTTTTGGAGATACCAGAGGCTGCATTACACGGTCAGAGGTTGATGCAGAGGGTGTAATCTAGGAGGAAGCTTCCTGAATAACAGCTCTGTAGCAAAACTAAGTCAGGAAAGCAGTAGGATCTGCTAACGTGGGCGAAGCAAAGAGATAATGCTTCCCCCCTTGGGACTCCACCATCCCATCTCTTACCATTGCCAGTGCCCAGAGTCTGACACTTTTCTCCACTTCTTACACAGTTCTCCCGACTTAGTGTGGTGGGGAAGGACCGCTACCTCCTAGAGCCCCGTGGAAAGCATCAATGTGCCTGACCTCCTGGCTGTGCTCAGGCTGTGATAACAAGACGTGGATGTCTGTGCAGAAGAGCTGTGACAGATGCAGTGTCTCTGGTCTTTGATGACTGGAAGACCTCATGGCTTCACAGATGTACAGCAGCCCCTGTCCTGAAGCTTCTTCCCGTCAGGCCCTCTGCAAGCCTCAGTCCCAGTCTGTGGTTAAGACCCTCACCTTTCCTACATCCCTCCATTTCTCACACCCTGCACATTTTCTTCCATCTGTCAGCGCCCTGCCCATGCAATTGCTCCCTTGGAGGGAAGAGGGGCAGTGGGCAACGAGCAGAGGCAAGAACCTATTTCCTGTCTGACACTAGAAAAGTCCTTCTCACCAGCACATCCCAATTTCTCTGTCTGTGAAATGGGGACAAAGGGACAGCTTCATGCATCCTTGAAACCCAATTAGTTAATTCTTATAAAATATCAAGCATTGTACATCTGCTAAGCACCATTGCTGCAAACTCTGCAGTATCCTAGGGAACAGTGTGAGAAAGCACAGTAATAAAGTGGAACAGGCACTCATATAGATGTGTACATGTCAGTGATGCTACAAGGTCTTAATATACCAGAGAATAGAAAATAGGACCAGTACAGACACAGACATTTATGAAGATTATTTTGTCAAAGATTGGAAATATGGGACTATAAACTGTTAAAGACGGAAGCAGTCTAAGCTCACAATTTGAAGTGTCTACAGGAAATGTAAGTGCTTAAAAAACTTCCACAATAAAACAAGCCTAATTAAGAACTCACTTTAAATTAAAAAAAAAAAAAAAAAAACAACAAAAAAACCCCAAAACCACAAACCTGGTATTTCCAAGCATGAGAAAATAAATGTCATAGCTACACCCAAGCAAAAAAGAGTAGAAGTCTCTCAGTCCACCAGTTATATGGAAAAACAAGCTTTCTTCTTGAAAAAAATTCATTAGCAATATACACTGCCATCTAATCACAAAGCTAAAGCAACAGGGAGGCAGAAGGATACTCTAGGTGACTAGCAGAGGCCAACAGCAATGACAGCAGGGGCACGAGGGCCACGTCAACTGTAAGAAAGATGTACAGTGAAGCCACAGGTACCAGGCAGCAACAAACTGGGAGCAGGGAAAGCAGGTGGGAACACGGACATTACCTTGCCCCGTCCTTTCAGTTGTCCATCCCAGCCATCCAGCAGTTCCTCGGCTGGCCGGGGCACATCATTACCGCGGCAGCAGACGCTGCCTGCGCAGCAGCTGGAAAGCAGGTGGATCTCATCAGCAATGAGTCAGAGCAAAGCAGACTTGTGCACAGCCAGGGCTGCACGGGGCTGGAATGCACAGCGATAAATGGCGGCTGACGTCACCCCGTGTCGGTATTACTGTGCCGATAGAAGGATGTGGTGAGCAGAGGAGGCAATGAATTCGGGTCCAAACACCCACACAACATTTATTACTGTATCGCTCTGCTCTCTGATGTGAGAAAAAGGTGGGAGAGCAGATAAAAACTCACAACCTCAGATGTCACAGTGGGGCTGGTGGAGCCTGAGCCCTGCAGTGGGGCAGCAGTGTCAAGGCATTAAAGGGTTAATCCTGACTACACCATCCAGTGTGTGACACCCCAGGCACAGCCACACACCCATGAGCTTCCACCTGTCCCCAGAGTGGCTCCTGGGACCAGGACAAGAGCAGCAGCCCCCAGACCGCAGGCAGGACCCCTCTGGCTCCCGCCCCAGGCTGGGGTGGGGTCTGCAGGCTGTGAGGGAGGGGAGGTCAGCTCACCTCCGCGGGCCTTCGAGGGGGTGCAAGGAGCCCACCGCGTGCTCCCTGTGTCCTTGGAAAGGAGCAGCACCGCGGAAGGGACTCTGCACACGCAGCACAGGGCGGCGGTAGGAGAGGAAAGAACGAGGAGCTGGAATAACTCCGGAGGGCTGCGGCCGTGCTGCGGGCACAGCTGGGTGCAGCTCTGAGACCTGCTGAGCTGAGGAGCCCACGGCCCCCGCCGCAGAGACAGGGACGCAGGGACCTGGAGGAGCCCATCCCAGGGCAGCCAAGGCACTGCCAGCAGCAGCCAGCCGCAGGGCTCCTCGGACAGCTGTAACCACAGACAGGGGACAGTCCAGGCTGGTCAGACTGAGTACAATGCATCTTTATGGTAGTTAAAGAATAAATCCCATCCCTCATGCAGGCAAGGGTGCAGCAATCGAGGCCATAAGATTGTCAGAAGATGCTCAGGACAGAGGGTCCCAGCTCCAGAGCCAGCAGCTGTCTCTCCCTTGGGTACTGATAAGATATTTGGAAAATAATCAGGAGCTTATTGCTTCCAGCATACAAAACAGCTGCTTGAAAAGGAGCAATGGATACACAGCCATGGGGAAGCTGCTAATAATAGTGCAAAGAGAGCAGCTCCGATTCCTGTGCCGATACACAGGCAGGAACGGGGGGCTCGGTGTGCAGAGACCGCCTCCGAGGGCACACAGGTGCTCTGTGGGCACCGACTCCTCTGCACTTGAGGTCCCATGGCACTTCAGGGCAGCCAAATCCAGCCCCCAAAGTAAAGCACTGGAAGACCTGAAGCAGTCCAATTGGCATGGATTTCTGCTGATTCGAGATAGGAGGCAACTGCTTTCATCCAGCTGTAATCTCAGCCCAGCCTGCAGCAGCAAGATTCACCAAGAAGCAAGTGTGAAGGGCACACCAGGGAAGGCTTGGCAGATTCTGCTAAAGTTATTGATGCCCCAGCATTTTGCTGTGACTAGAAGATGTTGACACAACAACATCTGTATGTACTTATCAGCAAGAACAAACGCACACAGAGGAAATAACAATCAGAGCTGACAATTCCTTTCTATAGGAGGGAGAATTAGCAACACTCGCAGCTGTCAAGTGCATGATGTGGGGAAAAAACCACCACAAAACCAGAACTACCTCTGTATTTTCTTCCTGTCACAATGGAATTAAAGCAATATCCTCAGCATCATCAAAGATACAGATGTGGTGTAACTCTAGGGTCAAAGGCACCTTTACTGGCTGGTGACATTTAAGAGGAAGATAATCATACATTACCATAAGCAATGAGTAAAAAACAGCAGAACAGCTGAGACATGAGTAACAGCATTCTGCTGGAAGAGAAAGCAATAGAAGAAACCACCTCAAAGTTCAGGAAATGGGGTAAAATATGAATGAGCCAGGCAGAAAGCGGAGGTGTTAGTCAGCAAAGCAGCAGGTTGAAAAACAGCAAAGCCTCCAGCTGGCAGCCTGTGAGCTGACACGGGGGAGGAGGAAGCGCATCACTTTCAGTCTGGGGAGCGCTGAGTGCCACCTACGGAGACCCCAGCCCCCGGCCCTCCTGCCTCCCTTTTGCCTTTGCCAGTTCTCTTTGCAGCCACCAACATTGGGCTCAGCCTCTTGTTTTCCCCAAGATACATCAGGTCTGAACCCATCCTGCATGAAGGCTGCAGTAGGAGAACATCACTTTGGCTCGTGCCAGGGAGAAGGACTTACCTTTGCAGAGCTGGGGCTACGTACGTCTTCCTCACACGGAGGGGATCGCACAGAGGCTCGTCTCCTCACTTAGGAAATCACCAGACACGATCTGGTGAACAGAAACAGGAATGACTGTGCCTGTGAACTCACCCTGACCATCTGGAACAGAAACCTACAGCTCTGCTCAGCTCAAACCCACCGCCCTCATCTGCACCACGCAGAATGTGCCCGAGTGCCTCCCCAGATGCCTCGCTACCCTGCATGCACTCAGCCCCCAGGACAGCCTCCACACCCCCCTCCTCCAAGGGCCCAGACCCCTTGGGGTAGCCCACAGGCAGCACTCCCCCTCCCCACCTTTGTCAGAGTCCTGTCCAACAGCCGGGTTTCTGCAGTTTCACAAACATCAGCCTTTTCCTGTCTGTTCAGGTCATGGGTCCCATCCTCGCCACCCTCCCCTGTCACCAGCACTCCCAGCCTAGTCCCAGGTCACACCTTCTGCGTTTGTGCTTCCAAAGAGCACCAGCTCTGCACGAGCTCAGCAAGTCCATCGCATTCCCACCATGCTCCCCTGAGCCAGCCGTGCCCACAGAGCTCCCTGCTCCTTCCACACAGGCTGGCAGAAACCAACCCCTTTAGAGCCAGCATCCTTCAGCTCGTCCCCACACCTCTGCTCACAGGAATGCACCAAGACCTGAGCCCTGCTGCTAGCATGCAGCTATTTATGGAAAGAGCCTCACCTGAGCCTCTTGGATCTTTGTTTTACCACAGCTGTCAAAAATCAGCACACCCCACCCACACCGCCCGGCAGCAGCTCTCCCCCACCTGGGGTGGGTACGGCAGCCAAGTGAGCCCTGGGCAGCTTCCGTCTCTCGCGGGTGAAGACACACGAGCTGTGTCAGCCTCTGGCTCTGGAAGCACCTTCAAAGCAACAGCCAGCAGCTCCCGTTGCACGCGGCAAGCAGCGAGCCGCAGGAGACGATCGCAGGGCAGAGCCCAGCCTGCAGCAGCGGTGCTGGCTCCCTCCCAAACCCGCAGAACAGGCACCCGAGCCCTGGGCAGCTTCCGTCTCTCGCGGGTGAAGACACACGAGCTGTGTCAGCCTCTGGCTCTGGAAGCACCTTCAAAGCAACAGCCAGCAGCTCCCGTTGCACGCGGCAAGCAGCGAGCCGCAGGAGACGATCGCAGGGCAGAGCCCAGCCTGCAGCAGCGGTGCTGGCTCCCTCCCAAACCCGCAGAACAGGCACCCGAACACAGTTACCGGCTTTTCGTGTCACCCGCCGCCGCCCTCAGTTACCGGCTTCTCGTGTCACCAGCAGCGACGCGATATGTCTCCAGGAGAACAGGCAGGATGGGGCTGCAGGAAGAGGTGATGGGCAGCACCTTGCGATAGGTTGGGGCATACTAACAAAACTGGAGATAAACAGGGTTTTTGTGGAAACAGATTGCTCCAAAGTAACTAACGTTTTCAAAATTTCAAAATACATTTCTGCACAGAGAGGCCAAAAGGCTTCGTGAGACTTTCTTGGGGCAGTCCAAGGGCGGTGAAGCTGTGGCTTTGCTATGGTGCTGGTAGGAGCTCATTGCAAGGTGGCAGAAGGCAGGAGCTCGTTTTGTTTGAGGCTAAAAAGGCCAGAACATGGGGTTATCGGCTCCACTAGAGCACAGGGACTTACGTGATTAAATTGTGTCACATCGATGTATCTGCATCCAAATCAGCACCAGCAAATGTTTGCAGTGCTCAGCAAGAAGGAACCTGCAGGCTGTTCCTCCGCAGTGCAGGGGCTGGGGGATTCCGGGCTGCACCGTGATGCTGCAGGGCTCTCGAACGAGGAAGCTGCTCGGGTCCCCTGGCTGCTGTTTTGCGACCAGCTCTGCGCAGCTGAGTTTCCACACTCCTTACCCTGCCGCCGTGTGCGTGCGGAAGTTGGAAAGTGATGTGGTAGGAGCAGCAAGAAGCTACAACAGTGGCAGGTAACTTGCAAAATAGAGACAAGACGGACTGCAGCTGAGTGTGTTGGTCCTTCACGCTGGGGAGCACGGCTGGAGGTCTTTAAGACAAGTCCCAGGAAGAGCGAGGGTGGCCTAGCAGAAGCTGTAAGAATCCTGATGCTTCTGGATGGGAGTGTGAGTGGCAGGGCCCAGCGCAGCCCTCAGCGAGGCCACGGAACCAGCAGCACCCGCGGAGCTGTGGGTCCCACTTGCCGGCTCCGCTGCCTCCCTTGTGCTGCGGAGGAGCACGCTGTGTGCTTCTGGAGCCCCTCCGCTGGGCAGGGGGATCAGAGCAACGAGCGGCCCCGTGTAACCTCCAGGCCCCGAGCAGGTCCGATGGATGCACTGGCCAGCGGACGCAGCGTGAGCTCCTCGGGACCTCTGCTGCTGCTCGCCAAGGGCCACGAGCGCAAAACTGGGCCACCCGCGGCCAGCACGGACCGGGCTGGTTCTCACAGATACTCTCCAGAGCATCAAGGCACGGGCCAGGGACTGGTTACAGCCCTGAGGCAGGTGTGGAAATTCTACCCCCAGAAGGCAGTCCAGTGCTTCCTCACCCTGTTGTAATTCTTGCTGCTGTGTGGGCGGCTCACTGCAAGTGAAACCAGCAGTGGCTGAGCCGGGGAGAAGCAGCCAACCTCAAAATCTTCAGCTTATGGCAAATTTCCCCACGTCTAAGAGCTGGGGAAACAGCAGCAAGTAGGAAAGTCCCAGTGATATGTTAGTCATCAACTCAGAAACTGAAGCAGAGGACAAACACCACGCTCTGTGAATGCCCCGCTCTTACACAGTGGAGCGCAGACGGGACCACAGAAGCAGCAGATCCACCCCGGGACACCAGCCACGCGGCACGGACTGGGGCAGGTCTGGCGCAGTCACCCCTCTACCCCAGACAGGCTGCGGGGCACAGGCTGGGACTATACCAAGTCTTGCCCTTACAATTGCCTCTCTGCATTCAGAATACAGAATTTTAGGGCTCCTGCACAAGCAGGCAGAGTTTTATAGGAAGTATTCTGGCTAAGAGCAAAAAAACCCAACCCCAAACCCCAGCTGCTCCCGCCCACCCCGCGCAGCTCAGCGTGCCCCAGCAGTCAGGTCCCTGCTTGGTTCACCTGAGGCTCCAGCCAGTTTTTCTTTTCTTTCATCTTGCAGTGTTGCTGGAGGGGTAGAAGGGGAAATTTCCATGTTGTAAAAAGCCACAAAAGGGACAGGATGGAAGCAGGACAGCACAAGGGACAAGTGGAGCAAAGCATCTTTGGCCAGAGCACAGCAGACACGGGAGGTTCCTCTCAACATCACTTCCTCAGCTTGTCAAAGGAATGAGAACAGTCAGGACTCAGCAAACTGGTGCTTCTGCTGGTGGCTACTATGAGGTACTCTGGGAAAACACACCAAGGTATGGCAATTGAATAAGCTTCAACTTTGGTTAAGTGTGTTGGCGAGGTATCTGGAACGTTTCTTCTTCCTCCCTCGGCTGCTTTTCCCTTTGCTTTGGAGAAATCTGCTTTGAGGTACAATAGTCCTGCAGCTGGAAACCAGACTGGCTCACCGGTCTCAGCTCCCTGACTGTCAGCAAGTCCCCACTGAGCTGTTGCTTGGCTCCCGACCTTGTCGCCGCCGTTCATCTGGGGGCACGAGGGCTGTGCCGCGGCTGCAGCACCCAACGAGAAGCTGAGGGCATGACGTGGCTGCCTCAGTCAGAGCAGGACGGTGAAAAAAATTAAATTCTGGGCAATGTGTGATCATGATACCTCACCATGTGGGAGCCCGGGGCAGGCCTTGTACTCAGCAGTCTGGAGTGGGGAGGAAGTGATCCACGTGTGTGCGTTGCACGGACAGAGTCCCCTGAGAACCAGCCAAACCACCCATCCTGACAGCAGCTGAATGCAAAACTACACACTGTGGAAGCGCCTCTGCCAGAGCTGGAATACCAGCTGCACAGATCACGCTCCCTAAGGAGTTTTCTGCAGAAAAGACACGGCTAGGAGAAAGCAAACTGTCCTCGCAGTTCTGGTCACTAAGGAGCTTTGTCCCATTCCACAGACAGAGGTACACGCTGAGACCCCCCCTGGGGTGCTGCCCCCAGCTCTGGGGTCCTCAGCACAGGACAGACACGGAGCTGCTGGAGCGGGGCCAGAGGAGCCCCGG
>NW_010133458.1:0-15864 GCF_000699245.1 Pterocles gutturalis | reverse complement strand
CTCCCGTGCGAGGACAGGCTGAGAGAGTTGGGGGTGTGCAGCCTGGAGAAGAGAAGGCTCCGGGGAGACCTTCCAGCACCTTCCAGTGCTGAAAGGGGGCTGCAGGAGAGCTGGGGGGGCTCTGGATCAGGGGGTGCAGGGATAGGACGAGGGGAAACAGGTTTGAGCTGGAAGAAGGGAGATGGAGATGAGATATTGGGAAGAAATGTTTTCCTGTGCGGGGGGTGAGGCAGTGGCCCAGGTTGCCCAGAGAAGCTGTGGATGCCCCATCCCTGGAGGGGTTCAAGGCCAGGCTGGATGAGGCTTTGAGCAACCTGGGCTGGTGGGAGGTGTCCCTGCCCATGGCAGGGGGTGGCACTGGGTGGGCTTTAAGGTCGCTTCCAACCCAAACCATCCTGTGACTAGGGAGCAGGGTTTTTGTAAGTCACAGTCCCCTCATTTGGTCCTCTCACCCTTTGTTCCTTTGGCCATGTCACTGCTAGAATGCAGCACCTAAAAGAACTGTTTTCTTAGATAAAGTTTGTGGCTCCTGATGGATAAGCACTTGGATATCCTTGCACCCTGCTTGAACAATGCAAAGTCCCAAAGCAAGATGCAGAGTTATTTAAAAATCTGACCTCTCCCTCATCCTAACTTGTCTCTACCCTCAAGAACTCAACCCCACATCCTCAAGCTCCTGCTCCGTACTAGTCTTACCCTTGTCTCTGTGGTGATCGTTGTCCACAGGCAATGACAAACCTTGTGTCTGGTGAGACTTTGCCAGCGGCTGCTCTGCGCTGGTGCCTGTTCCCGAGGAGCAGCTCAGCTCAAAGGACAGGAGGCAAGGCTGCGGCATTCCCTGCCGGGAGCAGCGGTGTGTCGGATCCAGCTTCTCCCGAGCTGGGAATACACCTGCTGTTCCCCGGAACCCATTTTCCGCATGGTGAGGCAGGTTGCTAATTCCTGGTAGGCAGCCAGGTGGGAAAGACGTGGAGCAACTGCCAGCAAGTAATCGACGGCTTTGTAACGAGGCGAGAACTTAGCACAAGCCTCTACTTGCACTGCAGTCCTACAAAACAAACGGAAAAACACTGAAAACACACTGCCTACCATCAGTAATTCTCTGTCCCCTTAGAAGGACACAGCTGGAGGGTCCCAGCCCAGGACCGAAGCTCCTCTCTCGGCGGGTAAGCTGGGCTCAGGACAGGACACCTTGCTGGAGCCAGCCCAGAGCCAGATCTCCCCCCCTCCGGGCCCATCTCCGTCTCAGGACAGAAGCCCATCGCTCGAAACTACCTGTGGTTTACCGCCTGGCAATGGCTCCGGACGGCGAAGGCAGAGGCAGCAGAGGCCAGAACGCGAACTGGGCTCCCGCTGCCCTCACGCCCTGTGCCTGCCGCCAGACAGGGCTGCGCTGGCCACCCCCAGCCCACCCCATTGCCTGCCCTGGGCCAGCACAGGCACAGAATAGGGCTCCCCTTCCTGCAGAGTTAGTTCGATTTCACTGGAGAAATACTGAAGGAGAGAAGGGGAAGAATACCCACATGCAGAAAGCCATAAACAGGAACGAGCAGCCAGGAGGGCGTCGCTACGCAGAAGGAAAGCAAGCCCGGGAAAGGCAGGATGAAGCTGGGGCTCAGCAGAGAAGCGCTGCAGGGAACAGCTTTCCAACCCTGGCCCCAGCAGACCCCTCCTGGCTGCTCCAGCCAGGCGCAAGCTTTCCAGGAGGATTTCACAAGCACACAAGGGAGAGTGCAGGAGCAGTGGGGGCAGAAAGCACCCCTGGTGTCCCTGCGACCCCGAACAGCCCAGTGCCATGACAGTAAACGGTGAGTAATCCATTGCGGGCAGCTGCAATAACCAGCTGTGGGTTTTTGCTTCAACTTGACTTTGCTTGGATTTAGGGAAGTGAGCCAGCTTACTCATGCGGCGGACCGCGGCCTCCGAGCATCCTCCTGCTCCCCCATTTCAGTGCGGGGGTGGGTGACGGGTCCTGGAAAGCCTCTTCATCCACCTGCCTCACAGCCCTCCCGCTTCACACAGCTTGTGCTGATGTTACCCCCGGCAGTGACTGCCCTCATGCAAAGAAACAGGATTTCCAATAGAATTAAACCTCACCTGAGTGAAAATAACATTCAACCTGGTATTTTCAGTAAAAACAGATAAATAACATGTTCATCAGCACCTTGCTACAAGCAGTAAGATCTTTCACTAACCACCACCTGAGCGAAAGTGAGCTACAAACCGCTGCCTCTACAAATACTGACTATCACGACGAAACACAGACACTTCACTGCGAGTCTCCTGCCAGGACTCACTCACCCTTTTTTACCACTGCAAGATCAATGCATACCTCCGAGATCTGCAGTACAAAAATCTCACTTACAAAACACATTAAACCAGTTTCTGTGCTTAGCAGTACGGTTTCCTTCCTTATGAATGGCAATGCAAATAGGGTTTTCTAAATAATGACAATACACATATATATTTTAATACATACAAAATTACTTAACGGTTCCTAACTACTTTGTGCCACTGCCAGCATGCTATATATGATAATACCCTAGAAAAGTTCAGACGTGTGAGTAAAACTTTTGGAACAACTATCCAACAAGAAATGTATTCTGCCTTAAAGCCGCAGGCATAATTCCCACTCTGACTGGACAAGAACAAGAGGCCAAAAATTGCTCCCTCAGTTGAGGGAGTCTGAGCACAAACTGGATAAACCTTCTGGGAAAACATTGCTCAGAAATGTCCGATCCCATTTACAGCTGTACAAGTATGAAGTAACTCTGCTTGCTTCTACAGAATAAGAAACTAATCATTAATAACAGCATTGCCTAACCCCAGATGACAGTAATCTTTATTTCAGGTCTTAATTGAGCAAGTGTAGAAACACACACCCCATGCCGGAGCTAGGACACAGGACCTCCCTCCTGCCCTCCTCCCCCTCAATAAATAAATTACAGAAGTGGTGTGATGCCATCAGTGCAAGGCAGTTGCTTCCCCTTCGACCTGCACCTACATCCCACTTCCAGGCGCAGCAGCACCTTCCACACCGTCCTCGTGCACTTTCCAAGCAGCACGGAGCCAGGGAACAGCTGCAGGAGCCGTACCAGGAACTCCTGCTTTAGAGAGCAACCAGGGCCAGAGAAACTTGAGCTCTGACTTTGCCCCGACAGTGGTGTGGCTGCAATCGCGAGGTGTCAACCCCCCTGCTTCTCAGGGTCTGCAGCGCACAGCGGCTGCCAGCCCGGCACAAGCATTACAGCCCGCTGAGCCCACACCTGAGCGGCAGCAGCCTTACCGCAGGCAAGACTGGAAGAACACCAACGTTTCGATTCGCCATACAGTTTATTTCCAAAGACTGGTTTGGTTCAGCCTTGGCAAGTGTGGCTAGGCTACCTTCATGTAGCAGTTGTCCTCCTGCGCAAGGGCTTGTACAAATTTCAGTTGTTTCTCGTTGTTCCTGTTGTTTTCCCTCAATAGCTCTACTGGTCTTCTTTTAACTGCAGGAGCCAGTCTGGAGCCCTCACTGTGACTGCTGTGAGGATCAGGAGAACAGCAGCTACTCACAAAAAGAGGTGACAACTTGTCTGAGACCAGGAGCTCCAGGAGCTCTGCAGTTTTTCTTTCTAAGTTCAGTCCAATGCTGTCCAGTGATTCTCCTGGTAAACTGGCTGCTGAGCCACACCCCCTGCCTACCGCACGCTTTATCACCTCTTCACTTTCCCCTGCATTCCCAAGTTTTCTCAAGTGGTCGCGCGTGTTGTAGCAAACGTCAATATTTAGTCTGTTGCTGCTGCTCGCTGGCATTTCTCTCCCAGCATCGTTAAAGCTGTCAGGTTTTGTCCCCTTTATAGTTCTTTCTCTGCTGTTGAAGTTCAGCTCTGACAAATGCAACGGCTGTTTGTCTCTGCTGGTATTTTCATCTTTGCCATCACTAGGAAGCTCATTAGAGTTGACAATCCAAAGGCTGCCATCGCTGGTCTGTGTGACATCCTCACTGGAGGCTGAACCCCGGGCAGCGCAGCAGTCGGAGCCCTGCACAGTCAAATGCAGGCAGTCATCTGTCCCCTGGTCAGGGTCACAGATCGGTGTATCTGGAGGTGCTTCTCTCAGGCTGTTGTATAAAAGATGAATGAAGGGTTCATGTACTGACCTAGAGATAACCTCACTGTCACAGTAGGGGCTGTGACCTGTAACTGCATTATCAAAAGGTTGATAACCAGATGATTGAGGTTGAACGGGGCAAGGAATGACACAGGCTTTCTTTTGAACAGATTGGTGTCTTACTTGCTTATGTGTTTCCTCCTCTGGTAGGAAAGCTGAAGCACTGTCATTTGCATGGGTAGAGAAAGATGGAAAATCGGTAGGTTCTGAAGAGGCGTTCTGAAAGTCAAGCTCAGTGCAGGGAGATCTGCAGCTGGTATAACAGGTCTGATTACCAGGGGGCTGATAAATTTGATCTCTGCAGCTAAATTCTGGTGTCTCTGAAAGCTGTGTCAAAGGCAGTGAGGAGCACACGTTTTCAGAACACAGAGTCAGGCTGCTGTCAGCCAGAGACTGAGACATCAGGGTATCAAAGCTCTTATATGCAGAGCTACTCGGCTCCCTGAATGCAAACACAAGAGTATCAACGCTCCTGTAGGCAGAACCACAGGGCTCCACAGACGGAGAGAGAAGGGTGTCACAGCTCTTGTAGGCAGAACCACAGGGCTCCGTGGACAGAGTGATAAGGGTGTCAAAGCTCTTATATGCAGAGCCACACAGCTCCATAGATGGAGACACGAGGGTATCAAAACTCTTGTAGGCAGAGTTGCTTATTCTGTCTTTTTCGGTCTCAAAGGATGGTTTATTTGGAGATTCCTGGATCAGGACACACAAGTCATGCTGACTTTCAGAACTGCAGGGAAAAAAGCTTTGATGAACCATATGCTGAAGATCTTTTGTATCCAGAGAAGCAGAATTTATGCTGGAGCTCTGATAGCCAGATTCAAAGGATTCTTCCAATTGTTCCGAGTTCTTGCTGGCTGTACTACAATTGTAGCCATCTTGAGAGGCTTTGGTGAAAAGGGAGACTGTATGAGAAATACCACATGGCTGCTGACTCTGGGCTGCACTTTCTTTTGGATTTCGCTGGGATGGATTTTCTGGCTCCAGTTTCTCAAAGGTTTTATGCTCACCTGTGATGATGTCTAGGTCTTTACTGTCTTGCATGTTGTTTTCATCTGCCAGGAGCTCAATAAACATGCTAGCGAGGGCATCATTGTGTTCAGTGTGCTCTCTGAAAGCACCGACGCTGCTCTCACAAGGCTCAAACATGCTGATCTGGTCACTAGTCTCTTCCTGGCTCTCAGCCTCAATGTCTGTTATACATTCACAGATTTCTATAGACTCTTCAACCAGAATTGTCTCAGGGGTTAAAACTGCACTGCTGCCTTCTGGAAACCACTCTCCAGACTTGCTGCGGCAACTGCAGGATTTCTCAGCATTTCTGATGTTATGTTTTCCCTTGAAGTTTTGGCTTGACAAACTTTGAGCCAGACAGTTCTTGCAACTTCTGTTTTTGGAAGTCAAAAGGAAAGGACAGTTAATGTTTATGTAACAGGAAGCTGTTTTATGTTGTAAAGCAAAGCATTTTTCTTCCTTTATCTTACTTACATTTGGTTTTCCGTATGACTCTGCTTTAAGTCATGGAAAGGGAACTTAATTTCATCAATGTAGCACAAAACTGAAAACTAAAAGATATAAATTAGATTTAGGACACATGCAAATTGTATTTAGTATCCCCTGCACAAGCCAAACAATAGCACTTATTACACACTCTACTTCTGGTGATCAGGAAAAGGTATTTTTTGCAAAGCCTTTAAGTTACCTTGACATTTTTTACGACCAAATGGCTCTTTGCTGGATTTGGGATTTGATCCCACCATTCCTTCTTCGCTCTGCAAGGGAAGAATTAGAACTGTTTGCTTTGACTACATTTCGGGTTCATTGGTGTACACTTCCCCTTCTGTTCTTCTCTCCCTCTTTGCCATCTGCATTGCAGCAACAGGAAGTGCTGGTTCTGTGCATCTCCCAGTGCTGCTTTTCATTAAACTAGTGCAAAGATGTTTATACGTTTGGCGCGTGACTGCTCTGTACAACCACAATCACATGTTCTTCTAATCATGTTTGAAATGATGTACAAAACAGATAGGATCCCACTTTCACATTACCACTAAAAAAATTTAAAAAGAAATACAGATATTTAATCATCACTGCTGGAACTCCAGCAAAGACTGGAGTCCAAGACTGACAAGCCCCATAACTGCAGCCTGTTTTGGATGCTCTAATCTTACTAGAATGGGCTTGTTAATGGAGAATATTCATCTATTCAGAAAATTACATAATACAACTGATTTGTGTTTATAAAATGCTTGCTTATAAAGAACGAGATAAAGGTGCTAAGGAAAAATAAAACATTAGATTCCTGCACTACTAGGCATTTGGATAATTAACAGCAACACTGCTATCTGTGCAGCTGCTACTCTATAAAACCTGTGAACAGTGAGATACATACTTGGTAAAACAGAAGTAACAAATCACTGATACTGCCATGATCAGTATGCAGGATACAGGCACAACCATCTGCAGAATGTCCTCAGCTGTCACATGGTAACCTGTTAAATAAACACACACCCTTACCTGTGTGTGCATATAAATGCAAGTGTTGGCAATACCAAATTCACTGCTCTTCTTTAGCACCTTAAAAAACTGCTTCTTTAGAGGATGTAAAACAAAGCCTCCAGCAGATAAACAGACACAGCTAGCAGCGGCAATGGCACGTGGCATGTCCGAAAGGCCAGTGCAGGTACCGCAGTGAGTTACGGTGAGTGCCAGCAGCCAGGAGAGCCAACGGGCATGGGGAGGCCACTTGTCAGCTCTCGGGGACAAACCTGCCATACAGTCCCTAAACAGCATTATCATCTCCATTACAGTGCAGCTACGCTTCTTGTCCTCTCTGTTGCTCTTTAGAGATTTTTGTAAACCCTCAGCCCTCTGATGGTTAAAGTATTGCTTAATTTGCAGCCCAAACATCTCTTGTTCATTTATACTCACTTGCAATTACATCAATGTTCTTTAGTTTAAATACCTCTTCTCCTTCCCTAGTGAAATAGTCATGAAATATTTAGACAACAAACACATCCCCTTTCAGCCTTTTTTACCCCAAGGCTGATGTATCGGGTCTATATCCCCACAGCACCCTCCCAGTGCTGAGTGCTGCACTGGCAGCTAAAGGGTGTTTATAACACAGCTGGGGAGGGGGCGGAGCTGGGACAGCTGACCCCAATTGGCTGTTCCACACCACGTGACCTCAGCTCAGCCATAAAACCCAGGCCAGGGAGGAGGAGGGGGGCACTCACTCCTCTGTTTGTCTCCAGGAGCAGCCGCTACACAGACTGAAGCTCTACTTTCCTGGGAAGTGGCTGGGGCGCACTGTCGGGAAGTGGCTGGGCATCACTTACTGAGGGGAAGCAGAGAATAACATCTTTGTTTACCTTTTGTTTCTGTGCACGGCCCTGGCCTTTGCTTTAATTAAATTGCTTTTATCTTGACCCACGAGTTTTTTGTCTTATTCTCCCCCTTTATTTTGCTGAAGGGGGAGTGACAGAGGGGCCTGGTGGGACCTGGCATCCAGCCAAGGTTAACCCACCACAGCTGAACAATACAACTTCCCTTGGTCTCCTCATCCTCCGTCTCCTCAGGAGTTGCCTTTTTACATCTAGTCTCTTTGGAAGGCTTTCCAGATGCATCCACAATACATTCAAAACGATGAAGATGATTCCAAAACTCTCTCCTCTGAGAGGAGAGCTGCGGGGTATATATGATGCAGTTTATACAACTCTACCATCCTTTTATCAAGCTGCTACTTGTTGCAACACTTACCATAGTGAAACTCAACTCCTTCACTCCACTCACTCCAGTAGGCTGGGTAGTCTGTATAATTACACCTGACACTCGCAACGTAATCATAGCCTCTCCTCAAGGAGCTTGCAGTAATTTCAAAGCTATTTGCCTGGTAGTTAATCGCTTTTACAGAAACCTGGAAAGGAAGTGAGAAAGTTCCCTTTTATTTTTCTTTAGGAGGTGAAGGGTTAGCGACAGCAGTTAAATAACAGTAGCGTTACATGTTTCAGCGACCTTTCACAAATGAAGGACCATATACCTAATGTCTGTGTGGGATCCTGCCTTTGTTGCCATGAGGGGGTGGTATTTGTGCCATGCTACTGGGCATGTTCTTCCTCCACCAGACGCAGCCCAGCCCTGAAGTGCCGATGGTTCAGGAGGGTGTTCGAAGCACCTCACGTGCACCATGAACAGCCTCCAGCTGCCCGACATCTAAGGAGCAAGTGAAGTTCAGGGAACAGAGGTGCTGTATTTTCAGTCTCCGCCCTGTCTCCTGCGAGCAGCAGACTGTTTTGGGGCAGCAGTCGGAAGAGTGTCAATCCTTTGAAGCCCAGGTGAACCACCCTGGGGCAACGTGACCTGTGGCAAGTGTGTGATCAGGGACATTGTGGGACTTGCCCTTACACCATTATTCATGAAATGGTTTCAAGACTTTTCAAAGGACTTTTTAAACCTGAAAGCTCCAGAGAGACAGAAAATGAAGAAACCCACTGTCTCTTACCTCTGTTGGGTGCTGCTTCCTCCAGTACTTCACTTCATAGATGACCGGCTGTCCAGAGAGCATAGATGGGGGAGAGTAGCTGTCCTCCCAGCTCAGGTTGAAATTACCATTCTCAGCTTTCCCAATGGCAAGATTTTTGGGGGCCCTTGGCTTAACTGTATGTTAAAAAATACTATTAAGGAGAACATGGCAATGGGAAAACACTGATGGAGAGAAGCAGAGAGATAAACAGTCACCAGAATCTCCCTGCCATCAATGCAATGAGCCCTTTTCCCTATGCTGTAGCACACGGATATAGAAGCCAAAACAGGGCAACTGCAAAGCATTCATTAATAAGCACTGAATCTTCAAGCTGGCTAAACAAACTGGAAGTTCAACCTTTTGATGCACTGGATGCAGCTTTCAGCCTGGAAAAACGGCAGGAGCCTGTGCCCTCCCAATAGCACGCTGTGCTGCGGGGCAGGCACAGAGCTCCCGACAACTCTGCAGCCAAGTTGTCCTGGTTCTCTCTCAGACACTGATGCAGGCTCCTGTTTATTCCACTGATAAGCAGCAGTGGCAATCAAGTGTTCTGATAAGCAGCAGCTCATCGATGCAGGTGAATGCCAGCCTAAGGTACATGAGTGATTTCTCTGAGGGTCTGAGGTGACAAGTGCTAAGAACAAGCACACTGTTCTAAACAAACTAGGTGCCTACGGACAGACATAAACCACATCCGTGCTCTGTCCTGCGAAAGAGCAGAGTCATTGACTTATCACTGGTTGTTATAATCCAACAGCAATTACTGTAAAAATCTCTGTTCAGGCGGATGATTCAACTAGCATGAAAAATCAGAGTATGACAGAGACAGGAATGTATGAAATTTCAGTAGGGACAGCCTGGTGTCCTTCTAGAAACTGGAAGTAGCACCTTCCTCTTTGTCCTTGAATTCTACAGCCACAAGTAAAAGGCACTAAGGACATGTCTAAGCCCCCTAAACTGCTGATGGCTGGCAGCTGAGAGGGTACAGCTAGAGCAAGAACCACTCTCCGCTTGCGCCATTACTTACACTTTTTTCCTTAAGAATATACTCCAGATTTGGGTTTTTAAGCCAAATGGATTTTGCATTTAAGCCAGCATGGCACTTTTCACCTCTGATAAGGAAAAGCCGTGACAGTGACACGAATGAGGAGTTAGCTATGATTGCAAAGCCTGGAACCAGATGTCCTGGTGACAAAGTAAACAGTCTCTTACCAACCAGGGCTGGTGTAACACTGTAATTCCACATTTCAGTCCCATTGAACTGTAGAGCTAGAATATATGTGAGGCCTGACACAAAATAATCCGGACGTATTGTGCAAGTGCACCTTAAGCTGTCTTTTCCATTCTCAGGGACACACACGTGATTTCTGAAAAACAGGCAGAAAATGATGCGATGTTTAGAAAGCGTAGCACACTATTTGAAATCAAGCTTCCCAATGTGTAGAGCTAATCAAACGCAAACAAGCTCAGTTCCTAGAAACGTTTAGCCCAAACAAATCCAAACCAAAACTGAGCTCCCCAAACTCCCAACAACCCGCCCTCCCCAAGCACCCCTTGGGTATCTGTATCGCACAAATGAAAAACTTGACAGAAAGGCTAAGGACTGATCCCGAAAGGAAAAATTAACACTCTTCGCCACACTGCAGCCTCTGAAGGAGCTGACCGACAGCTTGCCAGTACAGGAACAGGTTACTACAGTGTATGAAGGGAGGTTACAGGGATGTCTGTGGGGAGAGGAACAGGAGAGCCCAAATGCATCCTCCTTGGTAGGAGATGATGACCGGCCCTGCTGCAGAACAGGGAAAACATCCTGTGCGTGCACACGGAGTTAGACCGCACGCAGAGATAACCACCGGGGCTCTAGGGGAGAGGACCTTTCACACAGGCTACAGTCTGGTAAACCAGGTAAGGTTTCTCCTGAAGGAGGTAAAATTCCACATGAAATGAAGGTTGGGTAAACTTATGAGAGCCCTACCATGCCTACAAGTAGGACTTGATCACTCCTCTGTACTAAGAGTGCAGAGAGCTCTGCAGAAGAACAGACCACTGAACAGAGCGTGCTCTTAATGGCACCAACCCATTTTCCTCCTGGCAAGAACAACTTGGATTACACTTAGTCCCAGACACCCACAGTAGCGGAAGGGAATCAAAGCTGATAATGGCGACAGGATATATGAAGTTCCGACAAGGATAATGTAACATCTTACTAAACACTTACGGCAAGAAAAAAAATTCCTTCCTGTAGTAGAGCAGGAATTCTTTGGAGCAATTTGTTTGTGCAGACACCTTCCAGTGACAAACCAGCTCTTTGTCATAGTCAGTGAAGCATGCAAATTCCTGCACACGTCCTGCAGCCACAACTAGGGAGAAGCAGCACACAATCAGAGGGAAGAAAATCAAAGAAATAAATCGGACTAAGCAGAAACATTAACTTTTCCATCTGAATAGAGCTACCAACCCCCTATAAGATAGCTGAAAGCACTGTTATTTTTTGTGTTCTACGTAAATGGAAAGAGTTGCCTGTCATCAAATGTCTCCATCTTTCTGGAGACAACGTCTGTGGTCATAGAGAGGAAGGAGGTCTGCAGCAGTAATATTGAAACAGAAAGGCACAACTCATCCAACACAGTCTTCCAAGCATAGAAAATCTGATTCTGATAGCTCTACCTAAAACACATCAACGTTTACTTATAAAACATCATCCTACGTGTTCAATACAAAAGGTTCAAAAGCCAAAATGCAGATAATTTAACAGATTCAGACCAAGATCCCTGCCTACAGGCAGGTACTCGTACTTTATCTACAATGGTTCCAAGCTTCCCAAATGCAGTCCCCTGCCTCCCCAGAGCAGTTCCCCGTTGCCTGGAAGAAACTCCTGTCACAGGCTTTCTTCTGGTATACACCCTTTCCTAATTTCACTCAGTATTTCCTGTTCTGTCTTCTACTTTTCATTGTTATGACAGTGTTCAGAGACCTGGAGAGATTTAGTCACGTTGCTGCAGGCACTGAGAGGGTACAGAAAAGCCTGAAGTCTCAATGTCCGTGTTTACAATCTCTTTGCAGTGGTAGTATTTAAGAAGAAAACAGAACATCGGTCAAAATACCTCTGTTAGAACTGGAAAGGGATACAGAATACACAGTCCTTAGTGTGCCTACCAGCCTCATTTTCCATTATTTCCATGAACTCCACGAGTAAAACAAGGAACAGAGGAGCAGCTACGTGACAGTAAGGTCACGCTGTTATCAGGACTGAGAGTGCCAAACGTGGTATTGGAATGAATGTGACCATTTCCAAGTGAAGCAGTCAGAAATAGCTAATATTTTTATCATCCCAGACAATTCTTTGCCTGCTTTGATGTTTGACTTCTCTGTTATGAGTAAATATTAAGAATCTCTCCCTTTTCTTACACAAGTTGTACAGATCTAAATCCTTCTCTCCCGCTCCACATCTCAACTCCCCGTAAAAATTTAGAATAGCTTTGTCTGGTTTCTAGAATCCTATTAACAGATATTTTTCTGATAATTTCCTAAGGGATTCTGCTAGAAGGTTTGCTACAGCAAGTATATAAGGGCCAATTTTGTTTACTCGGCCCAGCACATTACTAACTCTCCATTCTTGTCATTTACATTGCAAATTCAAGATGAAGTAGCCAACAGCGGCAGTTACGAAAATAAGCAAATGAGAGATTATTGCTTTCTGCTCTTCTGGGGTTTCTGCAGAGATGTCCCGGGGTTGCTGCTGAGCACTCTGTTTGCAGCGGGGTGTCCAGCAGAGATTAGATAATAAGGAAGCAGGGAGACGACTTTCCAAACCTCAGTTTCTCCTTCCTGCAAATTCCTTGCCCATATGGAAAAGGAAAAGAACTTTTTTAATAAAGATGACCACACCTTTTATTGATAAATATATCCACTTAAATCAAACTTGCCCATATGGAAAAGATCAATAAAAAGAAAAACAATCAAAGAATTTATTTGAGTATACAGATATTTCTGACATTTGAAGTTACACATTTTATATTAGTTAATTAACAGTATAGTGTTGCCTACTAGTCACAGAAAAATGCTGTTGAACAAAACTTATATAATTTAAATAGTATAATCATTCAAACCATTGTACAGTTGGTATAATAATTCAAAACATTGACAAACGTACCTTCATTTGTTGTATATGAAAAGAAAAGGATCCAGAGGGGATGCGGTGCAGCACTTGGGAGCCTTGCCATCACTGACACTGGGCAGGTTCAGTACAACAAGCTCTGCTGAAATTCTGCCAACACAAAACATTACTGTAAGCTTACAGCAGTGTCCCAGTTCAGGTTAGGGTGTAGTTCTTCCCACCTGTCTGCTGGCTGTCAGGATTCAGATCCCCTGCAGGGCCCGATTCCCCTAAAGCTTGCTCATGGAACAACGAGAAGTATAGAGGAATGAGGATAATACAATGAACCAGAAGACTTTCCTGCGAAGTTCTAATTACAAAGACACTAAACTGGCGTTGGCAGTGGACCTCCTCTCTTAGCTACTAGAAAAACAAAGCTGCTAGGATGTGGGATATTAAAAGGGTAAGCAGGAGAGTGGTGTTGGACTTTCTGCAGAAGTTTTGTTACATTTTGGAATAGAAGATACCACTGAAACGTGTTTGTTCTGCTCCAACTACAGCAGCAGAACAACCTCTGACGTTTCTGACAGATTTGAGTTTCGCCAGCACACAAGACAAAAGGAACTGGCAAGAGATCAGCCACTCACTGCAGTATATCCCTGTTAAGTGATTAGCTTAGGAAAAAATTAACGAGTTTTTGTAAGTATGCGAGTAGGCACTGTACACATATAAGGGTGTTCAGCCTCAGAGGCATGCTGCCAAAGCCACATCCCCTCAAATTGCTCCTCTCTAAAACCAGGAAGATTCTCAAGCTGAATATTTATTGTCAAATACTCAAATAGAATAAACACAAGGTAGGCAACAGACAGACTCCTGCTCTGTTGCGTAAGGGACAGGAAAATCACTTTTTAAATAAAGACCACCACCCCTTTTATTGATAAATATATCTACTTAAATCAAACTGTTGTGAAATGTAGCAATAGAAAATGGAAGATTAGACTGGAAACTCTTTTGTGACCTTCTCTGAGGCAGCTACTGCTCTTCCACTGATAAAGGACATACTTGAAAGACAAATTTCTCATAAATGCTCAATAAAACTATTACTCAAGAGCTGAGCTTTTCACATTTTGGGAACAACAAAACATGACTGAGCACAGTAATAACTTTTTTGAAAGGAACACGAGTGCCTTTGCTGCTTCTCAGAGAAAAAAAAAAAAAAAAGGCAAACTGCTCCAGCATGAAAAAAATCCTCCTTCTTTTCCTCCTTTTCCCAGGAATTCTCAAGAGAGGAAGTGCTTGCTTTCCAGTCCACTGTTAAGTAATACTGTCGCATGACTGGAGTTCCAGGAAACTCTCAAAACTTTGGCAAAGAATCCTGTATCACATAAGCACGTATGAATCAGCAGACAGCAGAGCAAAAATATCTCCCCCATAGGAGGAAAGATCTCCACATGTTGATGAAAATGAAGCTAACCCACAGCCCTAATGAAACTGCAAACTTTCTGGTTTAAAACACTGTCTGTAACTGCAGACTAAAATGAGATAAGCCATATACAGCAAAGCAAAACTTCATCAACTGATTTTGTACCTAAACTTGAAAATGAAAAAGTTAGGGAGTAATTTCCATCTTTTTTTATTCCTGCTTTTAATCGAGTTTTTTTCCTAAGTGCCTATACAAAATGGCAGACCTGCAGGAACATCCCTCGTGATGCCTCCTCTCTGACACACAATGTGACCGGCAGAGGGAACTGCACGAAGCATGTGTACGGGGAAAAGCGTGGGCGTCTCAGACAAAGTGGGTTTTCACAAGAATTTGGAAGCTGAGGAGAGAGTCCTGTATACTATGTTAAGGAGGAGGTTTAGCTGAAAGGTAGACTGAAAGATACTGACAAGTTCCAACAACTAAGGATGGTGACTTTAGTCAATGAAGGCCCAAAAGACAGAATTCAGTAGTTCCGCCTCTGTGTTATCTGAACAGCCAACAATCCCCGTATGCTTCTCTGCCATCCAACCCCTGTGTTAATGTCACCTCTTCTTGCTGAGACTACTGCGGCAGAAAGCGCTGGGTAAGCAGAAACTCAAATCCTCGCCCAGGTCCTTAGATCACAGATTCTTTAACGGGGATGCTTTGTCTCATTTTTTATCTTAAAGGGCATAATACCCACATGATTGCTTGCCTATCACAGTGTTTCCTGCATCACTGTATGACCACTGAAGAAGGAATTTAACTTCAGAGTGGTGGAATTTAAAGGAGCAAGACATTCTTTTCTAGTTCTTTTTAAATGAATAACTGTACTAATATTTCAACGTCATCTTCATTCTACAAATTCATTCGTGTACTTTGGGATACTGACCATTAATGTCATGTCACACAATAAGATGCAAATGATATCTGCATTTCTGGAACAGGACAGGGCACATCTGGATAAACCTCTCCTCGTAAATATGAAAAGAGCCTCTCAAAATGAGCAGATGGGTTCTCTTTAAAAGATTTGAAACCAGTCACTTTTTTTTATGTCTTGAGTTGAGGTTTCTGCATTCCAATACAGTTTCCTACTGAGACGACAGAAGTCAGCAAAGGGCACAGCAACATGTCATTTGGGCCTATAAGGAATACAGTTCTTTCACGTAAGTCGTCAAACTGCTAGTCATAGTCTGCAAGCAGCAAGATAACTTCAGATATTTTCTAATTTAGAGCTGATAGAAACTATGGAAACTGATGAATTCAGACATGTTGAAAAAAAATGGCAAAAATACAAAACATCCAGAGTAAAGCAGCCAGAACAGCTCCCTTCTGATCCCGTGTTTCTGAACCCCTGGATCACAGAGTTTAGCAGAAGTTGGTCTCAAGTTCTCTCAGAATCCATACACGCTGAGAACTTTTAAAGTCTGGCACCCGAGGTCCGGGTCAGCTCCGCGGCTCGGGCTGGCGAGCTCCTGCTCCCGGACACGGGTCCCGGCCAACGCGGCTCCTCCCGGGGAGTGTAGCGGGGTCCCCAGGCGGGGCGTCCAGCGGAAAGGCAGCTCCTGGAGCCGGGCCGGTTTCGTCTTAAATTATTTCAGAAGTTAAACACCCTCGAGGAAGGAAAAGCGC
>NW_010133457.1:1192-57682 GCF_000699245.1 Pterocles gutturalis | reverse complement strand
CAGAGAGGGTAAGATGTCTGCTTCCAAAGCCTGTTCTTGCAGCTTCTTTAGGATGATGAGCCTAGAGAAAAAAGAGCTCTAACATTATTTTCCATAAACCAGCCCTTAATAGTACTACACCATTAAATCATTACTCAGACATGCTTCCCAATTGCTGTTATTAATGTGTGAGGCCAAATATAGTTGCATCTCTAACATGGTAGCATGGTGCCATTAATTTACAAGATGCCAGAATAGAGTAGTGATACATAAAGCTGAAATTCCAATTAGAAACACATACCCTGATTTCTGAATACCCCTACAATGATCGTGACATTTATTTACAATAAACCAGCCTATCTTCAAGAAAGACAGAGATGTTTATTTTATAAACCCTATTTATAAGATGCTGCTTTTTATGTCCAATATAAAACACAGCGGGAGTATTTTTGTTGATACAATAGGATGGTTCGCTTCTTTTCTACCATAGTGAAATCTTTCCTATGAAAATAGAGTAGACATGACAATTTTAGAACCATTGTGAAGCAGAAGGGAAGGGTGAATGGTGAAAGAGGCACTACTTATTTAATTAATGAGGTTTCCTGTAACACTTGTCAGCCTTGTATCCCAGCAATTCTCATGCAAAAATAACTTTCTGCCCTGCTACTAGTGAGACCCAGGAACATTTCTTATTTCAGTTTCACAAAGACATAATCTGAGGAGAGTGGGGCTTGGATGACACTACGAACACATTAGGCAGCGGGAAACAGGATCAAGATGCTCTGTCTGTGAGTTCAGTGTCTGAATCCCCCAAACATCCCTCTGGTTTGTGAAGAACTGCAGTCTGTGGGAAGGACTTACATCAGAGAAGTTTGTGAGGACTGTCTCCTGTGGAACAGACCCCATGCTGGAAAAGGGTAGGAGTGTGAGGAGTCCTCCCTGAGGAGGAAGGAGCAGCAGAAACAACATGGGATGAACTGACAGCAACCCCCATTCCCCATCACCCTGTGCTGCTGGAGGGGAGGAGGTAGAGAAGTCAGGAGGAAAGTTAAGCCTGGGAAGAAGGGAGAGGTGGGGGGAATGTGTTTTTAAGATTTAGTATTATTTCTCATTATCCTACTCTGATTCGATTGGTAACAAATTAAACCGATTCTTTCCAAGTTGAGTCTGTTTTGCCTGTGAGCCCTCCCTGTCCTTGTCTCAACCCATGAGATTTCACCTTTTTTTCTTCTGATTCTCCTCCCCATCCCACCAGGGGTGGCAGGGCAGTGGGCAAGCAGCAGTGTGGTGGTTCTTGCCAGCTGAGTCTAAACCACAACAATGGGTTACTTTGAATGTACCTTGCAGGAGTCTACTGAAGCAGTGAGTTGAAGATTGTGCAATTGTTCAGTAGTATTAGGGAGAATCCAAGACATCTGCAGGAAAATAATGCAAAAGTTTAGAAAGTCCAAGCCTTCTTTTATCTGGGTACGGACCTCTAACCTTTTTGTATTGTTTCAGTCCTTTAAATTGTCAGAAGAAGACTTGAGTAGGGTTGAAGATCTTGCCTGAGGAAACTAAGTTTGTCATGAAGCAGGAAAAGAGAAGCTGCTATTTTACTCCAGAGGAGCTCTTCTCCATCTTCAGGCTGGTGGCAACCAGCCATTTTTCTTTAGGCGGGTGCTGGTTCTCCTCCAGCTCATGCTGGAGGAAAAAAGACAATGTATCTTCTTTCTAAAGGAGAAGTCCCTTTTGTTACCTGGTGGCAACAGGAGAGAGGAGAGCCACTATCAAATAAATCATACATAAGATATTTCATAATCCCACAAAAACATTAGAGACTCCTAACATTCAGCATTGGCATCCTGCTTTTAGAGCTCAAAGAGCTACTCAGACATTAGCTAATTACATTTGGCACAATCACCTAATCTCACATATAGGCAGACACATTAGGTCACACACTCAGCTGGTATAAAGTTCTGATTTCTGCAGCATGGCTCATGTACTCCAGCTGAGAACAAACCCCTTTGTTTCCATTTCTTACATAAGGAAAATTCACAACCTTCTATCTGCATTTCCATATAGTGAGGAATGACCAAGATGAAGGTTTCACCTTGTGAAACCACAGTTCAACAAGGAGCTCCCAGGCTGCTAAATTAATATTTATTTTTGTTTGCATGTAATGTCAGCTGTTACAACAGGGTAACACAACAACACTGACAATGAAACTTGACTCGGATCATGGTGAAATGATGCCGAAAGAACATCAGATTTCGGACTTCTCAAAACCCATGGAAGGCTACAAGGAAGTTAAAAGAAATGGAAGAATACAGTGAACAGTGTAGTTGAGGTCTCACAGGTCAGAATGAGACCTCACCCTGCTCATGTGGCAGAAGCACTGCCACCAATTTCACTGCGCACTAGATCAGTCCTACTGAGCTTTGGAGGGAAGCTTGCCTCTGGATTTTGAGATGAAGGAAAAGAAAAGTATGGACAAGGAAAAATATGGCTTCACTACCTTTACAAATGCTAGCTTATCACTGCCACATATAGAACGAAAAAAGTGGGAGCACAACAGAACTTCAAGAGCTTCATTTTTTGATGGCTGTAAGTCAAAGAAATCTGTATTCATGGCTCTTTTCCTTGAAAATGAGGAAAGGGACAAAGTAAGTCCATTACTGAGCAACATATTACACATCAGCAGTCATGGTACTCACCTGGACCCTAAGCTGGCATTGTTTCCCCTTACTGTGGCTGAAGGATCAACAGCATTTCTCCCAGTAGGTCCTCCAAAAGCTTTGCCAGGCAGGTAAGCAGCTCATTAAGATAATCAGTTTAGAAGGTCACTGGGTCACATCACCCAGCAACTGTGATGCAGCATGAAATACATGGTTAAGCCCAGACAGGTTCACAAAGGTCATGTATTTATCACTGCCTGTGAGTTCAGCAGTGTCTTACTCAGCAGAGTAATGGCAAACGTACACTAAGGTAATTGGGGAAAAACATATCTTCAGGTAAAAACCTGGGAAATGCATCTAAGGATGCTTGATTTTTCAATACTGATTTTAATAAGGCAAGAATTAATCCATAATCACTGAACAACTACAGAATAAACTCCATGCAAAAATAAAACATCCAAATCACAAAAAAGAATTGTCTTAAAGCTTACAACTACCCTGTGCTTCTGATATTTTACGATAAAGGAGAGATAAAATGAAGAGCAAACAGAGACAATGCTATTTAGATATGGAAATTGGTATATCCGTACTGAGTAGATGCTTGTTATACTGCAGGTATTGTTAGAGGAATGTCTGAAGAAATTACTTGATCTGTGATAGAAACTCAGTCTTCATCCTACATGATTAGATTAGATTGAAATTTGTTGGTGAATCCCAGACATCTTATAGGGAGGAACAACAGTATTTAGCTTTTATTTTCTAATGGCTGCTACAGCCAGCAGAGCACTTAGAGTGACAAACTTCAGTGGTGCAAGAGTGGTCAGTGGGACTTCCTAAAATTAACTCCTCTTCCCTAGTCTTCCTTGAGGCATATCTCAACAGGCAGTAAGTTGTAGCTGGAAAACCATCTCATCAGGCCGCTTGATTAAAAAGTGGAGGACTGCGCACTGAGGGGGGCTACTCTTGTCTGAAACCACTTGCTGAAATCCTCTTCTGGCATCTGCACAATACTTTCACGTACAAACTGAAACAGAAGAACGTTCTTTCTTGAGCTTTTGATTTATGTGTAAGAAGAGAGATAACACGTGAAAATATGGCCATTGTGACAACAGAACAAATGTAATGGCTTCTGCAAACAGTTAGTATAGTGCTTTATATCACCAAAACATTTTTAATGCAACTTACTGAACAGCTGGATATGCTCTAAAATTAATGAAAAAGAAAACCCTATAATATTCATTGCAATTTATATCCTGAATCCTTCCAAGTCAAGTTTGTATTTTAAACTTGCAGCTGTCTTCTACCTGCCATTGCAGTACATACATTAAATCAACTTGAAGTTAAATAACTTCATCTGGAATCTCTGTCAGTATCAGCTAGGTCATATTCAGTGACTCTCTTCTCGCTCCTAAAATGTGACAGTTTAGTTTCTCTCTTCTGGTCAGCAGGAGCACCAAGGTCCTCCTACCTCTATTGCTATTTTTGAAAGACATAAATAAGTAGATAGGAGATTCAACTACTTGTTCTTCTCTATTACTATTGCACTAACATGAGGGATCAAAATGCAAAGGGAAAAGAACGGAAACAGCAAAGAAATAGATCTAAAAAGAACAGCAAGCAGAGACATATTGAACATGAAGGCAAGGCTGTCTCTCTGGTTAGTGACTATGCAAATTAGGGTATGAGATAAAATGGTTATTTTTGTAAGACATCAAGAAAATACAGCTAGTCTGATCTTGACATCCTGGGTGCTACATCTTTGCCTTTGGAAGGCATGATAAGACTTGATATATTTAAGATACACAGTACCCTGCTGCCTCTCAGAGATTTCTGTTGGTCTTGTAGATTAGGGGAAGTAACTGTGATGAGAACAAAAAACACAAGGTGGCATCATTGCCATTTTTTGTAAGTTAGTTACCCAGTTAGACTACATAGCAGTATAAATTCTAAATGCATTCTCCTGCCTTTCATGTGTCCTTCCTCTTCTGCCAATTGCTTCTTGAACTACAAGAGTTGAGCTCAAGATCATGAGAAGCAGATTTTTTTTTTTTAAATGCTGCTGAAGCAAAACAAAGATATCTGCAGAGTTCTTGGATAAATGATGTAATACATTACTTGAGTAGCTCATGGATGATGAGCTACAATGACATAATGATGCTGAGTAATCATCCAATGCTTATCATAATGTCTTTCTTCTGAAGAGTTCAAAGTGCCTTGCAAAAGGTGAATAGTAGCATCTTCATTTAATGAGATCCTAAATGATTTCACCTGCTAACTCTCCACTGCATGAATTTCACCCACAGGTGCCTGCTCTCCTCACCCTCACCACACAGTGAATCAAGAACTGGACTCACCTCCACAGCTGCAGCAATTTCTGGAGAACACAGTTCCCACACCTGTAGATCAGCCAGAACCTTAAGAAAGGTGTCTGGATGAATTTTCAAGTCAGAAGCCTTGCCATATTTTTCCAGTTTCTTTAATATTTTCTGGACATAATGGTCACTCTTCACAGACTCTGGGAGTCTGGCAAGCAATACAGGAAACCTTTATCAGAAAGAAGAACAGTAATAAAAGAGAAAGCCTGGGAAAAAAATGCATATCTGATTAATAACTCTCGGTTTGCCTGGCATTTTTGCCACTTTACTACCTCCACAGCTTCCACAGGAAAAATGGCTCTTTGGGGAATGCAATACTCAGCGTAATTCCAAGTGAATAATGTGAAGAAGCTTTACTTTATTGGACTTGTGCACCAATTCCCTTTGTGGGGCATTGAAATAGATGCTTCTTCATTGTTCATTTAAATTTTGGATGACAAACCTGGGTATGAAAGCAAATAATAAAGTCCTAACAAATGTTTCCATTTTACTACAGATTTGTCCACTTCATATTTTCTCTATTTATTTTTGTTTAGCCTCTACGGATTTTCCAGTGCAATCAGTGCCTGATCTGACACACTTTCTGATTTTCTTTACTATCTCTTGCCCCTGTGCTATCATCATTCTCCTCTATGTGCCGACATAAATCTTACTGATATAAGTACACTGTAACACAGTCTTTACCATTTTATTCTGAATATAGAGATTCAAAAGGAGAATTACACATTACAATAAATATAAAACTCTTCCAAAAAGACTTTTTTTTAAAATGTTCTGTGTAAACCCTGCAGTGCTGCTTTGACAGTCTTGGAGAACCTTTTTAGACTATGCATGACTGGGGTGTGCTGTGGCTTTCATTGCAAAGGGCTAAGGATTTAGCAGCACATTAGTAGGAAGTGCTGCCTCCCTCCAGTTTAGGATCCATGTTACTGGGACAGCAGGAGAGGGGGAAGGAATTTCCTCCTTAAACTAGTAAAAAAAGGAAACCCTTAGGTTCTTATCTTCAGTAGGGCCAGTTCTACACCCAGCAGTACACTGCTAGTATGGGTATGGCTATATAGCCAACTCCTTATTATCACTGGCTGGATTACCCAGGTTACCCTAATCACGTCTCACACAGGCCTTTTATAACTCATCCATGCATTAAGATACTTTATGAGAAAGGAAGCTGTGTTCAGTGGACTCTTATATTGCACTGTTCATATATTATTTTTGTTTTTTCTCGCTTCATGAGAGAGATAAGACAACTAGACTGACAGCATACACTGGTAAAGTGTTCCTACTGCAATTCAGTGTTCTTGGCAAGGCAGTGTTTGCAGGAGTATGGGAAAAAACAGCCCTATGGTAAATGAAACAAGTGGTACGGTGAAAGCCATTTCTGTGTCATGACTGTGTGTCTCCACGAGGGGGATGACCAGCTGTGAAAGATGTCACGCTTCACACCCCTCATGAATAGCCCTTTGCAGAACACACCTGGCACAGAAAGCTGTACTCATCTAACTGTGCTGGCATAGTCAAAGCAAAATAGCCTCCTCACTATGGAAGCACGATTTTCATATGAAGGAAAAGCGGACTTATACTATTCTTGCATAAGGGGGAAAAGTAAAAGAAACATATTGGTAGAGGGTCCTTTATACTCAAAGCTTCATCCAAATTAAGGCTTCTTCTAGCACAAATATAAGTATAAAAACAAAACTACATCCAACTCCAGTGTCAGGGCTTATTTACATGCCAGATCTTAAATTTTGGGGACAGCTGGAGCATACGTTTGACAATTAAAACCAGAGTTCCGCTAGACAGTCCAAGACTAGGTTTATTCATTAATGCATGACTGATGTGTTCCTGGGCCACCTGCATTTTTGACCTGAGATTAGAAATGGACTTTTCATTATCTCAAATTATGAAAGACAGAAGGTTTACTAGCAAGTAGAGAAAAAGAGGGCAGGCTGAAAAAAACCCAAGCATACTCTGTAATCCCATGCCCAGGAAGTTCTCACGAACAGGGCAGTAGGGAACACGGTGTGAGCTTGCTGAGGTATTCTGATAGGCTGTTTCTGGTGTGATCTCAAAGGTGATCAGTGGATAGAGCTAACATCCTTTCAAACAGAAAACACCAGTAATTTGCAGAATTGCTGTACTGGGAGGCATTTAGGTGATTACTCTACTTGCCCTGGTAAGTGTGGCAGTATTATCCATGTGTGGTTCAAAAACATCGTCAGGGAAATATTTTTCTGTTTAACATAGATCGACAGCTAGAGTCAAAATCAGTTTTTAGTACTGTGAATGTTCAGTTCAGTAAGAAGTTGTGAATCTAATCCATGTACATTTATACAATAACTCTCATCTTCAGGGTACAGTGTGTTTTACATACTTCCTGACAGAAGTCGTCTCCTATAAAGCTGCACACCGAGGAGGGTGTGTGAATGCAAGGACTGAGTGCTCTTGCCCGATATCACTGAAAGGAACTCTTCTTTATCCTCTCTTTCTTACAATGTGCAATTAATTTATTTGCTGAGCAGGCCAAGATCTGCTCCTAGAGATTTTCTCTCTATTTTTGTTGCTAACAGCTTGAAAAGCCTGCATTTCCAGAAACTGATTCGGTGGTTTCCAGTGATACTTTGCTTTGGGGGAGAAAAAGAAAGGAAAAAAAATCTTTTTGTACTAAAGACAGAACTCTGAGACCCTGACCATCTAATCTGAACTAAGGGTTTCTGTGCCTCCTTACCAGTTTAGTCCAGTTTCAACATGTTCTCTTTCAGCTCTCACATCCAGCTGTTCTATTCTTTCCATGTCTCTTCTAAAATGTGTCAATTGTTTCAAAGCCTGGTATTTTTGACGACATCGCTCTTCCTGCATCCTACAAAAAACCTTGAAAGTTAAAGCTGTGTTTTAAACGTTGCCATACTTCTGCACAGTTAAGTGAGAAGGTATTAAGCAAGGCATAAAATGATGAATACACATATGTTCAGTCTGTGGACACTAATAACAATTTTTGCTTTTGCAGTATTCTGTGTATGTTCATATTTCTACAAACATTAAAAAGTGTTTGTTTTATATCAACTCTAGGCTTCAGAATCAAAACATTTAAATTGAAATTCAACCTCCACTTTCTATCAGGTATCCACTGCTTAAAAGCAAACAGAATACTGCACAGTGATTTTAGGGTAAAATACAATTTAAAAATACAACAGAAGAGAGGTGGCATAGAGTGGCCTGAGCTAGAATTTTGACCCAGAGATTGGGTTCACATATGCATTCCTACAAAAAAGTACTACTGTGTTATAACAAAAATAAACATCTGCTTTTCTTTCCAATAAATTACTTATACTATATCCTGACAAGCTGAGGTTTCATCTCCAAATGCTGATCAAACAGAATATGCCTGTGTGGCGGTACAGAGAACAGTAAAATAGCTGCAAGTAGTTAAGTTTCCATCTGACTTGTCCTTTCAGACTGCAGGATGCTGGAATGATTACTTCTTTATGCAGTCACAACAGCTGCTCAGGGAAGAAACCAAGGACCCAGCTCCAGATAAGGAAAGCTCTGGGGACAAAAATCTAAGTACGAAGTGGAACAGAAGAATGGAAGTAAGAAGGAAGTGAGGGGGAAAGAAAACTGTGCCTGGAACACCCTTCAGAAAAACAATGTAGAGAAGGATCTCAGGTCTGATGCTTACTGAGACAAAAGAATTTGCACAAACATCATAGATGAATGTTTCTGGGGGAAAGGAAAAGGATGACAGGCTTTGGCTGGTCAACAAGGTAGAAATGTCACTCATCTGGAAAAATGCCTCAAGAGAGGACATTGCAACTGTTACCATGACAAGAGTCAAAGTAATGTTGAAGAACAATACAGTGATCTCTAAACTGAAAACACAACAGACATGCAGATTTTATGTTGCCTGAATTTATTATTCTGCCTTTGGGTCAAAAGTACTATGATGTCCAAAGTAAATATATCCAATGGTTTTAGCAAAACTATTGCCAGAAAAGCCATTCAGAAATATCCAAAACACTGCTGTAAATATCTAACCTGTAATACATCTATTGTACACAGGCAGTCACAAAGCTTTTATCATCTCTATATTCTTATTTTAATGCCATTCCATACAAATGCATTTTTAAAAGGCCTGAAGACAAGTTCTAAATCTGGTCAGAGCAAGGTGTGTAGTGTTGTAAAAACATACAGAAAACAGTCTTTTCCTACCTCTCAAGGCTCTCTAGGGTATCATGTAAACAAGCAGCTGCTTCTTCACGTACCGCTGTGAACTTTGGCCTCATATTGGCACACAAGTTAGATTTGCTTTTAATGAAAGAGCTGATACGGCAGCTATGACTAAAACGACACAGAAAACTGGAATTAACACCTTGTAACCATTTTGTGGTAAGCACCTGTGTTGCTCAAAACATACAGTGACAGAAGCCCATGTAAATTTTGAGATCTCCTTATTCTCAGTAGAAATACAAATTTAATATAATTTAGAGGTTTTTTAATTCATCAAATTTATGAAAGAATTTGACAAATAAAAAAACCTGTAAATTAAATTTGGATTTTTACCATCTTTCACTCCAGTCACATGCTTCCAGGAAAGTGCCTTCACATTGCATTGAAACGTACTAAACTGCTGCAAGGTTTCACTGGCCTGCTCTGGTCTCATGCAATAAAATGCTGTCTGACATTTGCCTGCCAAATGCTTTCCACATAGAGCACTGAGTTTATCAGCATATAATGTGCTTCAAAAACAGATCTGTACCCTCACCTCTGCCTTCTGGACCTCTGCTTCCTTGATATTATACTTTCTTGTTCCTTACTGAATGGCAAGTTTACTCTGTAATTCTTCTCAGCCACTGGCAATGAACTGTAAGACACAACAAGGTGTAAGATAGTGTACAGCACTCATTCTCCAGAATATGAAAAATAACATGCTAATATAACATTCTTAATATTACAGACTTACTGGAGCTATCCAGGTACAAAATTTATTTCTCTTGACCTCAACTCAAGGGAAAAATGCTTCAGCAAAGTCTAACTGTAAGAATGGTTTGTCATGTTGATCTGATAGCTGTAGAAACCACCACAGAACTGAGTCATGAGGGAACACATCTAACATAAGCTTAGCTGGAAATGTTATAGAGAGATTACAGAAAAATGCAATGGTAGCAACAAAAAAAAAAATCTACAAGAATGAGATAGAACATCACTTTTTCTACAAAGGTGCTGCAGCATAAGATCTATTCTGTTTGCAAAGGAAAGATTCATGGGGTATTTTCCAGCAAATACATACTGCTTGTACAGCAGTAAAATGAGTTATTCTGCCATCCATGCCAAAGAATGTAAATGTTATCTGCATTCACTGAACGCTGAATTCAGTTGAAAGGAAAAGCATAAGCTCTGTCCTGATCAGCTGCTTCTCCTAATCATTCAGAAACCCATCAGGTAACGTACCGCTTCAGTCCAGTCTTCTTAACCATATCTTCTTGTTTATGGACATCTTTCAACACCTCTTCATGTGTTTTCTGGGTGACTTTCTGTAGGGCTGTTTAAAAAAGTTCTGTGAAAACATGCCAACTAAATCGTGCATTCCTTTCTTCCTTGCAGAGAGGATGCCATGTATGCTGGCCTAAATGAGACATCCTAAAGAAACCTGCTATCTAATATTTCTAAAAATTAAAGTTTCTTCAAAAAGAGCATCTTTTTAAAAGAGGTTTTAAGATAGGTACCCAAATAGGAATGCACCCTATTCATTAATTGGTTTTGAAAACATAAGCTTTGTTCTTTCACCTGTGGAAAAAAAAAAATCAAGTCGAAGATACTAAATATTTTTCACATTAGATGCTTACAAAAATAGTGTATTAGAAAAACAGGCAGATTTGAACAAACTATGCAGAAAGTCTATTTTCAGTTCCTGTACTGTGCTGTTAGCATTCTACTGGCATAACTGTCAAAACTTCTGAATTTCTAAGTCTACCCTATCACTTTGCCATTCTGCTTTTATATGTCATATGGAATTTAATATATTTAACATCAACAGGTATCTAATTACCTCTCTGTCTCCTCGTCAGCATCCACTAAAACTTAAGATACTACCTCAAGCAGCCCTTCACTGGCTATAGTTTCCAGATTATCCACCTTTGAGCAGATCTCTCTCACTAATAACACTCTTTACTCTTTCTGCTTTCCACTGTAATGTGAATGCTTATATTCTCCTCTCCCTTTAATACCTGGAAAGCCAATTTAACTCACTGTTTTCCTTAAAATTGACACCGTTGTTTTCCTTCCCACTGCTGTTTCATTCCTGTGTTGATACCAAGCCCCTGAAGAGACACTGAGATGGCCATCTTCCCTGCATTATTCCTTCCAATCACTCATGCAGTAAAACAACTGTCACACTTGTTATTAAAAATCCCAGTGTTAGCTGTCAAATTCTAAGTCATCCTCTGAGGTGCTCAATACATCCTACATGGTGATAAGTGACATTTTCCTGACCACTCAACACCTTGAAGTTGTAATCCTCAAATTCAAAAGGTCCTTTCCTACATTTCTGGGAAGCACCACCATACATGATAATAGAAAATCACTACTGTGATAATTCTACTGATATAGAATTGTTATTCTATAATAACTGTGTTAATTCAGGTCAAAGGAAGGCGGTTCATCTGTGCTCAGTGCCATGGACAGCAGCAGCTGTGTAGGTAGTATACGATATTAGCACAAGGTTCCCGTTATATCCACTCAGCTTCTAGCAGTCTGAATCTAAAGGTCTTTCAGAACCAGAGAACGTGTCCGTTACTTTATATTTAAGAGCAATTAATTGTTTTTTCTTCTTTTCATTTAATTATTTTTGGGCTTGAATATACTTCCAGCAATATATTGTAGCAATGCATTCCTAAATTTAAGCACACATTGCATGAAAACACTTCCCATTGCTTTAAATTTTCTGCCAGACAATTTAATCTGATATCCCATAAATCTAGTGTCAAGGGAACTTGTGAATAACCACTCTCTAATCACTTTTTTCCATGGACTGTGTGATGTTAGAGGTCTGTCATAACCTTGCATTCAGCCATTTCTTTTCTGCCCTAAAGAGCCCCAGTCTATTTAATTGTTTCTCATACAGAATCTCTTCTGTATCTCTATCATACCCAAACACTTTTCTTTCCATCAAGCTTTACTACTTCTGATACCAGCCCATCTGAATTGGAAGGACCAGAACTGAAGCAGCACATACAAAACATCTGTAATTTTGCATAACATGTTTTCTCCTTTGTCTTCCACTTCATTCTTAGGGTTCTTTTTGCCTTTTTGATAGCTCCTCAACATTCAGAGAACTATCCCAAATGACTCCAAGAGCTCCTTCCCGAGTGATAACTTAGAGACCAGCAGAGCACGATGTCAGCCTAATAATGATAATATGAGTATCAAAAGATAATTAGCAGTACTAAATGCTAACATGCTTTTCTGGTCCAGCTTTACTTAGAAGGAAGGGAAAAGACTGAAGATTATGTAGCTTTGTGCTGAAACACATTGCAGACCTAACAGATAAACTATTCTGTCAAGTCTACCAAGCTCAGGTAATCACTGATAGGAGGAATACAAAGTAAGAAAAACCTAAGTTAAACAGAATCCCTTAAGTTAGACAGATTCAGTGGATCAGGTGGTTATGGCAGAGAACAGTTTCACTGTTTTCACCTCCTGTTAGACCTTACAGATGTGGATGACAGTCTGATTATACAACTACTGTAACAGTATCAACTGAAACTCTCATCCAATGTTCACATGGGCTTATATTGTCTTTAAACCGATTTGCTAATGGGGAGGGCACAGAGAGATTTGTACAAAGTTCTGCATCCCTGAAGAGATACACTAGTACATCTAGCCGTGTCTTTGACATAGGTTCTCCCTCCCAACACTGAAAAGAAATCCATTTGATATTGGCAGTCAAGAAAAGTAACTTACAAGGGAAAAGAGGTTGCTGTTCTTTAGCTTGTGCTAACTCACTCGGAACATCAGACGAAACTACATTAATCTTGACGCTATCTTCAGAGCAAAGTGCAGTGGAATTTACGCTGCCATGAGGGGATGGACCACGGTGAGGTGACTGACTGCTAAGCTGAGAGATGACTGCGGTAAATGTCTTGTTTATTTTCCTGCTAAGGTATCGTGCTTTCCAGGTGCGTTTCTGTAGATAGAAGAAAAAATTAATAGAAAGGAGGCTATAGCTATAGCTATTTGACAACAAAGAATCATACTTCTTTATAATAATTCCAGTATTAGATCCTTCTGGTCCTCCTATAACCTCATTTCTCCAGTGACTTCAAACAAGTTAGTGATTTCTTGGGTAGAACCTCTTTAATTTTGTTAATCTTTCTTCAGTACTCCTCTGCTATAGCATTAATGCAAACCGATTAAGCTGATTTGTACATGAGTAATACTGCAGCTGCAGAGAGGGTTGGCAATAGAGCAACCTTCTCACGTACAGGGAAGAACAGGTCAAAGTGGTTTGATAAACGTTCAGGTCTCCTTCCAAAACCTGTCATTTATGTGGCTTGCTGACCTTCCCTCTCTGTTTGCTAACAGCCGGAAGAATATTTGCAAAAAAACACAGTTTTTGCCATTTAAAAGTTTCACAACTTTTGCTGCTTATTCCCCAACAGAAATTTTAATAATTAAAATGATTCAATAGAAGATTATGTCATGAGGGTACGAGCGGTAGGTATTGACAAATAACAAGAGCACATAGCTTGCATGTAACAACTTTTTTCTAATAGCTCCTCACCTGAGGTTCTAAAACCACTTTATAAAACTTGTTTAATTTAGCCCCATAGGGGGCAAAACAAGGAATGAAAAGCTTAAGCAAACTGCTGAAGATCAAAATGTAAGATGTGCTACAGAATGAGAAACCCACTGGCTCTTTATTGAGTTCTCCTAATTATGGTCCTAAGTATCACTCATTCCCCCTTCCATTTTTCCTCCAGTCACTTCAGTAGTTTCAAAGAAAAGCCTTTCTGTGGTTTCAGAAAGATAGTAAAACAGTTACCAAGTATTACAGATAATTTTCTAGTGCTTAATTTCCTCTCAGGTATTAATGTTATTTTTCTTTTAAAAGGCGTTCATCTGAATTGCTTGTTTTCTCCTTTTCTTGGTTTTGCTTTGAATGTGGCGAGTGAATCCTGCTTTCTTTAAAGGCCTCAATATTTGGAATTTGTTTCTGAATTTAGCTTTAAATCTGTGTTAAAAGGCAACCAAGCAAATCATGACTAGAATTTACTAGAATAAGGCCTCCAGGATACCAGCCTGAAATCCCCATTTGACTGAAAAAGACACACTTGTGGGAACAAGTACTGCTACGTGTCTCTGGGCCATAAAAAGAGGGCAAATGTAAACAACGCTATTTATGTTTTATCTGAATATTGAATTCTTCCCACATCAGTACTTATCACTAAGACCAAGCCACAGTTTCAAATCAGCTATGTAGTTCTCTTCCTATTACCTAGTATCAAATTGTTATTCTTCAAACCCTAGAGAGATAAGTACCCTACAGTCACAAGATCCAGAGCATAAAATGTGGTATCGGGGAGTTTAATTAAGCAACAGAACAAACAATTGAAAAGTTGGGTTAGGTCTCAAGGAAGAAATTAACGATGATATTACCTTTGTGTTTGTAATAAAGGCCTCCCACATGTATGTTGCTAACTTTTTATCTTCATTTTCTTTTACTGTGTTTTTACAACCACCAGGGTCCCTAAGTGAAAACAATTTAATTAGTTTTCCATTTTGAGTGACTTGCTTTTTAATAAGGTCTTTTAAGAAATGCAATAAATGGAGAGTAAATGGTGGCTGACCACTACTATGATGTATATCTTTGCTTATAAGAAAGGGAAAGACAATGCAAGGTGTATAAGCCACGAGTACATTAAAGTCACAAGTGAAGAAGAACAAAGAAAGGACAGTCATTCTACACACTATCAGGCGTGTACGGGCCCAAATTATGCTCACAACTTCATCTGTGCAAGTACTGAAAAATTTTGTCCAGTATAGCAAGATTTCATGGATACAAATGACAGCAGGTTCATACAAGTCTGATTTTTCTGCTCACTGTTTTACAAAACACTCATGAATAATTTAAACACATGTGATGCCCACCTGGTAATATTGACTAAAAATGTTGGAAAGTTAAATTAATATTTACTTTTAACAGTATAAAAGTTCAGAAGCAATGCATCTTTCACAACTAGCCATCACTGTCATATGTAATTGACAGAATGAAACCAGCTACTAAATATCACTTAACAGACAGCTTTGTTCTTTAATTATAATGTGTATGGAATTTCTGTTGAGTTCACAGGGCAAACCCTTCAAGGGAAGGCTATGGGAATATACACACATATATTACTACATGTATTGAATTTGCATAATTATTAACCAAAAGAGAAAAAGGAAATAAAACACAACTAAATTTGGCTGGGATAACTCAGTATTTTCTCCTAGTTCTGCAACTTGCAATTACAGAGGACCAAGATGGGCTACTGATTTGACTGTACAACTCCCTGCTAACTGCATTGGGGCAAAATTAGTTTATGTTGCATGACACAGAATTAATAACAGTTCACTCAAATAGTTATTACTTGAAGAGAAACAACAACATAAAGGACAAAAGATCCCAAACTCCTCATTCCATCTACTATCATGCATCATGCACATACATTAGATTCCAACAAGTTAATATGGAATTCATCGAACTGTTGGATTCAAGAGTCAAAGCTTCCAAAAGCCAGTGTATGGCACACAGCTGTCGGAAAAGATGTTCACTGCAAAGAAGAGAAACAAATGTGTTATACTATAGAGTCAGGGAAACAGTCAAACTGGCATCATGTTGGCTGAAATAGCATCTAAGCACTTCTGTAGCAGACTGTTTTTTTCACTATCCCAGTGAATTCTAGATATCTCTCAAGGCTTCTGTAACATTAATACCTAACTCTGAATCCTGAAAGCATATTTTTGGATGCGAAATTTTCAATGGACATATCTTGGTGACGTGCTCAGTGCTTTCATACCTATGAGGATTCCAGCATTTATCCTTTTATGGTATGGATTCTTACAGGTTTTGGATTCTACAGCAGCTTCTAAGTCTTGCATTTAAGAAAAAGCAGTGTGTGAGTTAAAAATGTTGGATCCATCTTTTTCTGAACTAAGATTACCTTTGGCATTTTAGCTTATTCAACGTGCAAATGTAAATAGATAAAGACACTTTTAGTGAACAATTGGGTTAATGAACTTAGAACAGTGACAGCATATGAGTGACTAATACAAAATATATAGAAGCTTACACGGTACACATACTATTTTCTCCCTCTCTCTTTTGTAGGTCTACTTTTTTAACTAGGCAAATTAAATTTTCATTTTGATAGTTTCCTTAAAATGAGGCTAATCTTGAAAGCTGTATCACATAGCAAATTTTAAGTTGTGTAAAATTTGCTGAGTAAAGATCAGCAAGGCAAATGAGATGTGTTTGTGCACATGCAGACATAAAGAGTTTTCAGTAACTCATTAGGATTCAATCATTTAAAGTTAGAATTTAACTGTTGCTATTAGTGAAGACAGACTATTTCACCATAAATTCCTGAAATTCTCAGGATATGTGTTTACCAGTTGAACAGCAGCGCTAGACTTGGTCTGTGTTGCTGTGAATTTTGCTTATGTCCTGTCATGGAGGGCAGGACATAAATTTGCCTTCGATATACCTTTTTGTTCCAGGGGGGCTGGGAACCAAGACACTGGTATAAACAGGAACGAAAGGCTTTAAGGTCATCTTTTTTTTCTTCTTCCCTGACTTCCTTACGTGGTTGCCTCCTGCTAGAGAGCAACTGTGGGAAAGGACAGAGACTGAAGTTAAAACAGGAGTGTGTCAAATGAAGACACTGCCAATAAAACTGTTTACTGTGTTGACATCACCACACTCCCTCTTCTCCTCCTTATGTTAGAAAAAAATACTTGTGTATTTCTAAATTGTTAATTGCTGCATTTATTATCATTCATTAACACTACAAACCTGATATTTGTGTTTATCAGGATATATAATTATTATTTATTTCTAATATGTTTGTGGTACTTTATAAATTATAAACATGGTAATATTTGTATTTACATATTTATACTACTAATTATTATACTACTACTTATTAGAAATTAAGCATTTATGTGAAATAAAATTTGGGGGCAGATGAAAAAACATAACTGATTTGTTTGAGAAAAGATGCTGAGATACTGCTTACATTCCATTAAACTTCTTTTCTGTTGGCGTCATGCCAGTGGCATCAGTGGGATTATGTACACAAGGCCAAAGTTTCAAGATGTGCCTGTAAAATCCTGTTCCATTTTTCCTGGGTTAACTGTAATTTGTAGGTTAGTTGTAAGATTTCCTTAATAAATTTTTACAACTGGAAAAAACCCTGTTCCAGATGTAGGATTGAAGTGGCTTTGCCAGTATTCACCCACAAGCCTGGTATACTCTGCACCAGTAAAAACTTTTTTTACTGCTAGGAAAAGCCGTACTTAAATTAAGATAATTTTGCCAGCGCAGGTATGCCTTTGCAAATGAAAGAGGAATGTTAAATCTTTTCACATCAGCCTTCCGAAAGAAAGAAGCATTTCCTTACAGAAGAAAATAAACTACTTAATAATCTGAATGGTCACAATAACAAAGGCATTGCTATTTTTAATACGCATAATAATTTATTTATCTGCAATAAAGGTGGATTAGCTCAGTTATGGGTAGATAGAACAGTTACATATCAAAAGGATAATAAGCACAGAGTTTACAAAAAGCTTTCATGGAGGTTCTTACTTAATTTTTTAAAAAACTGAATAAACTTCTTTACCTAAAATGTTCATGTGGCCTTCATTAACCTAGGATCAAAGTGCTTCATAGTGCCATTTAAATAATACAGCCATAGGCGACTTAAGTTAGGAGAAAGTTTTAGATGATGCAGACCTTAGAGGCTCAGATTCCAAAATACTTTGACTAATACCGTACACCTTTTCTCCTTCCACAACACTATCTCTCAGTAATAATCCATTCCTTTCCCAGCTTTTCTAGCTATCAGTTAGTGACCATGTAAAGTGCTGGCTATTAAATGGTACTCTAGTATATATGACACTTGTCTGTTCAGAACCTCTCAGCCTGTCTGTGCTACTTGCTTGCTTTTTGGTCTGGTTTTCATACTAACAGGAAAGATTTTCTTTCTTATTTTTTAATAGTGGTTATATATTGCTGTCCCACTTTATGACTAGGGCACGATTGCATCTCAGATGACTCTGGAGCCTGAGTTTTCCAAGTTGAGAGTCAGCTCATGGAAGAAAGGTGAATGAGAGGAAGCTGGTACGTGGGAGTGACAAAAGCCACAACAAACTGATGAGAAAAGACGGTTAGAGACAGATGAGCTTCTGTTGCAATAAGGCTCCAAAGGTGCGTAACCTCTGGAAGAACTACTCTGTCCTGCTGAGCAAGTATTTAATAATCTCATCACCTAGTGAGGGCTGAACAAATGGAAGACAACTACAGCTTTACAAGAGGTGTTAGAGGTGCACCGAAAAGCACAGCGTGAGCCAAAGGACTGAAGACTGATCAAATGGAGAGAAAACCTGAAGAAGGTAGTAAGCAATAGGTCTGAACTAGCGAAGCAACCCACCCTGCAAGCTAAGCCACTTACTCCGCTGAACGTAATTCTTTTTTATTCTTAATGCCATGGTCCCATTGTGGGAACAGAAGCACGGCACAAACTCACCAGGTCTCCTCCTTTTCAGTTCTGAGTTGGCTGTGAAACGTCTCCTGAGTTCACTAAACTTCTGCCTTCTAGACTTCCTCCTTTTTAAACAGCACCTCAAGCATGTTTTTTCTATGCTTGCTAGGTTTACAGCTGCTCACTTACACAGATTTTAAGCATTTTTTTTTTTTAGTTCACACAAGGAATAATATTCTTCCTCAATACCAAGTAATGACACAAACTGGAAATTGTCGCTTTTTAAAACCACAGCCCTCAGACCACCAAAGGCCCTCTGAGTTGACTTACATGTTTATTTCGTCTGACTCCTCCACATCAGAGTACTCAGGTGGCTGTAACTCAGTTATCCATCTTGTGCCCTGAGCCTGCTGGGCTGCTTTTGGTGTGTTATTCCTCTTCAGTGATTCTTGGTGAAGTATATGAAAGTATTCTCCACCTCGCTTCACAGAATTGATATGATACCTGCTAAAAATCATCACAAATTGGTCAGGGTACTAAAGACACATTATCAAACTGATTAATTTCTCTGTTTCCTGCCAATTTAATTTTTAACAGTGATTTCACATTCTTCGATATTCAAGAGTTCAATGTTAATATTTCCTTCTGCAATATGACAACAATGAATAACAATTCCCCTGTATGATTAGGAAATCTTTCCCTTATCTCTTTCAGCACCACACATGTTAACTGTTGGATGTCTTGAACACAGCATCACTTTGTCCAGTACTTGATTTAAAAATTCCCTGTCTAATTCTAATTTATAGCAGCCAATTGACCACTGGGCCCCTCAGTGTCTTAACTCAGTTGTCACAGCATGACAGCCACTGCCCTGAAGCTACCCGTTAGCTGCTAAATTCCATTTGCTGTCAGAAGGCTGCATTGTTAGTAACAAGGAAGGTGCAAGTGAAGCTTGTGAGTGAGCTGAAGGCAAGAGCAGAGTACTACTGCAAGAGAAGAAAATAAAGAAACAACAATGCATTCATTGTAGGACAACAACAAGGTAAAAAAAAAAACCAAACCCAAATCAAACTTAACAAAACAGTGAGCTAGGGCAGTGAAAGGGATACGGCACACAACTACTCTACAGCCTTTGATTAAAATGTTAGCAAGGATGTAGCAAGCAATCCAAGTCAGACAAGCATACCATCTGGGCATAGGACACATCCCTTTAAATTAACCTCATTTGTTTTACTGACAAGTAATAACTCCCTTTTCCTACCATACATATTAAAGCACCTGAAGGTCACATTAGGTGCAAGTTTCAGGCACCAAATTCACTAGTTCTCAAGGATTCACTAGTTCTCAAGTTTACTCCCTCCTTGGTTCCCTGGATGGAAAACTACTTGCACAATTTAATGGTTTTAATGGTTTTTGGGATTGGGTGTTTGGTTTTGTTGGCATTTTTTTAAGTCCAGAAACTATAGATACAAGCCTGAAAACATTTACAGTTCAGGTAGATAACCTGTCTGCTAGATATTTCTGTATCAACTTTGGAAAAATAAAAGAAAACAAAAAAACAACAAACACGAGAAAAGGTCCCTGATAAGAAATATTGCATGTTTTAGAAAAACATAAGGATTTCAGAGTTGTGTCAGACTGGCTTAATGTTTTTCATAAGAAATTAGTATTCTACCTAAAAGACTTCTCCTGGAACACTAGAAAACGCTTAATGGCGTTGAATTCTTGCTTTATGTTCTTTTCCAGTAGTTTTCTCTCTCTCCTTTCTGCCAACTATCAAGATATTTTTATGTAAAAAATATTTTTCCCCCCTTCGTAGTGCTTCTTCTACATTTCTGCATGCACTAATGTAAGTATTCCTTCTTAAAGATCAAAGCCTCTGCTGTAGCTGTGTATTATAATGCCACAAATAGCGAGCAATTAGGTTATTATGTGAATCAAAGACAAGTGGTATAGAATTATAGACTAGAAAGTTAATTTACTCTAACAGCTATAACCAGTATTGTTGGGGAACGATGCTCAAATGGCAAGTTCAATCAGTACCTTTTTTTTTAAGGTTTATGTAATATAGAAAGCTTTAATATGTGTATTGCAAAATCAATGATCACCTTCATATACCTATAGGAATAGGAAACATTATGCACACTTGGGAATGAACATTTTTAGTCTATAACTTCCTTAAAACCCCAGGTATTACAAAAAGTAGCTCTACAGTCTCCAACTACGAAAGAAGAAATAAAAATCAAATTACTAGAAAGGCAGCATACAAAAAAAGCTGTAATAACTACCTGATTTAAACAAAAAAATCCTCTCACGATTCTGCAGAATTATTTCCGGAATATTTATGAAAGCCCTAAAGGTTCATGGACTCTTGACAGGAAAACAGTAAAATAAATCCAAACTTGAAATACAGAGGTGACCATTGTACTTTTCTAGACTGTAGATTTAGAGTATATTGCTGGAATAGGACATCAAATACTTCTCCATTTAAATTCTGGCATCACAATACCCTGTTTATACAGCAACTTAAATTTAGCTGGTCTGCCTATTTGACAAGCAGGTGAGAATTGTTCATTAAAATTCAAATGTAATCAAGATGAAATTTGGAATACATTTATTAAAGTAATTGAGCTTCAGTCAACTGTAGTCACAACACAGATTTTCAACTGCTGTTCAGACAAAAGGATTTGTCTTATTTTTCTAAATTATCTTTATCAGCATGAAAATTAAAAGAGGTTCCTGAGCAGTAATAATGTACCCTGGAATACTTCAAGTTTTCTCAACAGGAATGTATTATTATAGATAAGGGTCAATGACACTTGCAAAGGAGTGACCCAGTAGTGTATTACACATACAGAAGTGTATTTTTAGTGCTTGGGGTAACTACGTACTTATTAAATTACTCTTTAAATCCTTTAGGGACTCAGGGTCATCAGTTAATTGTAATACAAGGCCATCAGAGTATTGGGGAACTGAACTTTTACTGCTGAGATCTGAGAATTCTTGGTGCCTTTGAGTAAGAAATGACTCACAAAAAAGCAAATAATAAGTGTCTTAATCATAATTTAGGTGTTAGAAATACATTAAGAAGCTATAATAATAATAATAATGCCAGAAAACTGCATCAAGGTAAAGACAGGCTAGATATTTACCAGATTTTTTGACCTTCTGTTTAAATATACCTTAAGTACATTGGGTTATCTTCATTAAATTCAAAGAAATCATACTAAGGATGTATTTGTCCCAGATCAAATTTTACAGTTAACCACCCCTCATCTACTTTGTACATAAACAAATTCAGTGGGAGATGATTTACTGAAGAAATCACATGCACTCCTGAACATGTGATGCCAAATCCTTGCGCAGGTAAACTGGTATAACTCCAGCCTGAACAGAACTGCTAGAAAGACAGGCAGAAGACTGCACACCCACGTGGCTCTCCCTCTGCTAAGCACCTGTGTTCAGTGCAGTGGGAGCGTTATGAGGGTGCTTCAGTCTTACTAACTCTTCCTGCGAATCCTCCTCTGTCCCATTCCCTGAGGTGCAAAGAAGCTGCATTCACTTTATACCCGCTTCATTCTCTGTCCCTCCAAGGCTAAACATTATATTATGATCATGGTGAACAAAAATTGTGAGCTGTAAGTGTGCTGGTTTGGGCTGAGATAGGAGTTAATTTTCTTCCCAGTAGCTACTATGGGGCTATGTTTTGGATTTGCACTGAAAACAGTGTTGATAACACAGGAATGTTCTTGTTATTGCTGTGCAGTGTTTACACAGAGTCAAGGCCACTGAGAGCACAGGCTTTCTAAACACCATTTCCTTTATTTTCATAAAAGCATTTCAGTCTGCATCTGCAACAGCTCCCCACTAGACCAGTAAAAGCTCCCCTTTTGGGCACAAGGCCAGACCCTGCCATTGCAAGGCGAGCATCAGCTGAACACTGCCTAACTGCCTGTTACACTACTGACAAACTGAGCATGAGCTAAGGCTTCCCAAATGAAAAGCAAGGACAAGTTTATGCACACGACACTACTGACAAACTGAGCATGAGCTAAGACTTCCCAAATGAAAAGCAAGGGCAAGTTTATGCACACCTCCACTTAAAGGCATTCTTAGTAAGCATCTCCTATAGCAGAAACAGTAATTCAAACAGCAATCCATTTCTGTATAAAACGAGTCACAAGAGGCAATAACTTTGAAACTACAGTTAATACAGCTAAATTGCATTCTGAACATTACAGACTAAAACCATGGATTAAAACCAGTAGAATTCTTTTAAACAAACACTTAGCATTATTTGCAGCCATGTCATCATGAGCCATGATCCCATCACAAATGAAACCGGTGAGTATCTGGATCTTGAAGAGTTCAAAGAAATATCTACTGAAAGAAGCAGCGAGAACAGCAAGCTTGTTTCATTTGTATTCAACTTGAAACCTATGGCCTTACCTAGTTCCAGGTGGCACTGTGGTACTGGAGGGTGTGTCTTTTTGAACATATAATAAAATGGAAGTTCTGATAGCCTGAAGTTATTAAGGATCCTGTGGTAATCTCTGCAGGAGCACAAGCGTTAACACCTGCATTATCAGATTTCAACTGATTAAGGTTACTGTCCTCACTGCTGTTTCAGTTGGAATAGAACACTTTTTATCATTCCACTCCCCCAAAATACTAAGATGTGTGTATGTGCATTAACACCCAGCAGACTCCATTTGAGCTGTTGCTGCATTCCAATAGCTGCAGTAACACTTACATGTCCCTTAACTTTCTGACAAGGTGCTGTAACACCTAAATAGCTAATAACTCTAAAACAGCAGGAAATGCCAAGATAAAAGAAAATCCATATGCACACAGTGCTTTTCTTATTTACAAAACACACACAAAACAATTGGAGAGCAAACTCTGCATTTCTTGTAAATTGTCACCAGTAATACTGATCTATACCAGGGAGAATCTGTTTCTCTTATCAGTAAATATTGGAGCTGCTGACCATTTCACTCAGTACTTTAGTGCCTTACATCCAGCATTGTAATCTATGCCAGTACATCTCAAATTTACTTAACATTAGAGACAGCTTCACACCTTTCCCAAGTGATGTAAGGCAGTCTCATTGTAAATGAGAATTAGTGCATTGTTCACTTAAAATATAGTCAGTGATATCTTACTGGGTGCATACAGCACCCACCTTCCAAAATTACCAAAAGCCACAGAGCTGAGTTTACCTGGTGGTGAGCCTGAGCTAGCAAGTCCTACTATTGAGCTCCACATTTGGGTCATATCCTGAAAGCTCAGTATGTGGACAAGAAAAAGCTCGCAACTATTCAGAATTAATGTGTAGATACTAATGTAAACTAATGACAAATTCTGTTTTGATGGTGTTTATAGCCAAGTCAGAGATGTAAAGGTATACATATGAGGCAATGGAGAACCAGGAACATACTGGTTACTACTCCTATTTAATATTTGAGTAATTACACAGTAAGAACCAAATGGGTAAATATTCATACATCTAGTCTTCTTAAATTCAGTGAAGACAAGATGACAATGACATTAAAATCTATTAAGTGTAGTTATTAACCCACAGAAACTCAGACATATGTGATCATTTACCATACGGAACCAGTAACTGTTCTGGCAAGGAACTGAAGTAGTACCATATTAACATCTGTCTTGAGTATTTGAAAACATACAAACAATCTGGAATACCCACATTATTTCAGATGTAGATTCCCATTTTATTCTGTACTCAAATGTCTCTGTTTAAAAAACAAAACCAGGATATGGATCATAGGAAAAATGCATATTCTCACATGAAAATCTGACCATGAAATGAAGGTTGTAGAGCAGAAAATAAGGTTCTTCAATAGTCAAGACAACAACACCCCACACTATTATAAAAGATGTCACCAGGTGGATATATTAATGTATGACTGCATACTTAAAGATGTCTCAGAGTGGTTTTCAATTAACTACAAAGACATTAAAATATAGAAGATGCTACATCCATTGTGAAATGAGGCAGAACCTCTACTTTGAAAATGAGGAGAGGTCCTCTAACATTGAAAAGCATAAGCATATTTGGCTACCTGGCGGTACAAAAAACAAAATATACAAAAAAAATTGGCTTATTTTTAGTTGGAAAGGTGTACTTCTCAACCTAGAAAGAATGAAGGGCTGCAATTTCTCTTTTAAGAAGTCCCAGAACACAAGAACATGCACACACACACTCCTCCACTTGTGCCATGCTGTAGCTCCCATTCCTGTTGATCTTCATATAAAAGTTTTATTTGGGGGTAGGCACATCTAGGTTTCCTGCTCTTGGTGCCGCTGTAGAAATACACAGACAAGGGTGAGCAGGGGCTCTACTTCCAGAGCACAGAGAAGACAACTTTGTACTGATAAAGAGCAGAAAAATAAAACTCTGGTATTTCAAGGCTTTGCTTTAAATTCTTCTCCAAAAAGCTGTGTGGGAACTATGGCTAAAACTTCAAAATAAAAAATCATCTGGAGATTTCTGAGCTTTCTATTTTCTTGCTGTAAGAATGCACAGTAACAACTTTATGTTCATATTACTGATAAAAACTCAATGCTTGTTAAGTGAAACTTCACTGAGGTCCCTGAGCCTCTACCAGGAAATACTGCTAGTTCAAGATTTTCATGTGAAAGTAAAAACCACTCCTCACAATCTAGAGTCTTGCCTTACCATGTAAAGGTATTTACAGAGCAATGACATTTTACTACTAAATAATGGAAAACCCATTTTAAGTGTTAGCTTTGTTCAAACATTCAGTGACAATGTGTCATTTTTTATCATAATACATGGGATTAGACTGTTGTGTTTAGATAGGTAGTAAAATCTAATAAGCAATGAACTATTTCCATTGACAGGAAATTTCAAACACAAATAAGCATTTCTGCACAAAAGGAAAGGAGATTGAGACTCAAACGAACAGCCTGGAAAGGCAGAAATGTTGACAGGAATAGTAGTCCTTCCAGTGATTGATGACAGAGATAATGATTCATACATCCATACGCTTAAATGGTTGTCTTTGCCCATGACTGCTGTCTAATTAATGTGAGCCATCATTCATGTAAAAGAAAATTTTTGCTCCTGGGGAAAAAAAAAAAACAAGACAGGAAACTGCCAGCAGTGCTAGAAACATGCCAATTAGAATGATTTCTGCCAAGCAGCAAAAGGGCACAAAACACTGGTTTCCAAGCAACTGACATTATGAAGTATTAAACACATTGGAAACTATTATTGGCAGATAAACATTTCACCTTCTCAGTTAGTACTGCCTCAGTCTCTTCTTTGCTTCTTAACTCTACATTGCCTGTCCTCCCTGCTCTTACAGACTCCACTGTATCTTCCAGTAACCCAATTGCTTTAAGGAATGCCAACTTATCATAATCTCTAAACATTAACATCTCTTTTACCTGCATACATTAGAATAGCATCAGTATAGATTCACAGGTAAGGACAAACAAGGTCATAACCACAACTCAGAAAACAACTCATTTCTTCCCATTATAAATCTTCCAGTAGTAGCTGCCATTTCAATCACAAAATTTAAACGGGTTTTGTGTTAAAGTCAGCTACACAGCCACTAGCAAGAAAAGGAGAAACTTATTTCGGTAGCAGTCTAACTGTTGTTGGGGGCATAAAGAACACGTTAGTAGAGGCTGGACTTTCTGCATGCAGGGTGACTTTTAGAGATCTGCCTTCAGGAAACTTGAACTATTTTAAAGAGCCATCCAGTTTCTAATTTAAAACATAAAAAGCAGCCAGTTGAATACTGTTAAACTGCCAGCAGTTTGACATTTAGTTTTATTCAACTAGCACAGCACAGTGAAACAGATGCATGGGAGTTATTTTCTTCAAACTATGGGAAATGCAATGCAGAGGTTTCGCATGCCCTTTTTGCAAGTAAAGGCTTGACTGGCTCAGGGAATGGCATGGACACTTCCCCTTTGAGCTTGCAGATCAAAGCTGTGAATTACTTAGACATCATTGGCCGAAGAGGACCACAACTTGCCATTTTAAATGGGCATCTATGCTTAGATGACTGGCGCTGCGCAGCTTCCAGCTTCTGTCACATTTCCTACCTCCTTTTTACACAAAAAGTATTTTCAGCTAGGTTCATTTGAAGCAATATGCTTATTTCTAAGCACTACTTTTTGTGACGATGTTTAACAGGAGTATTTCTAGTACACTTGCATGGTCTTGGTGGGCTGAGTCTACAGAAGTGATTTATGGCAATCTGCTTTTATTACAGATTAACAAACTTCCAATACTTTGGTAATCCCTTTTGCTCTGGAACTGTTCCCTATATCTTTCTACAATTCTTTATAACGAATGACTTCTGCTTTCTTAGTTCTCATATAATACATTATCATGCAAGTGTGGATTACTTAACATATTTCTGGATTCCATTTACAGATGTCATCAGAACAAAGCAATAAGAAAGGATCTCCCTCAGAGCTGAATGTCATTTCAAAGGGGCTGTGTTTCTCGAGTTTGTTTAGTTTTAGTAAGAATAGAGATAGAAATGAAAACATAATTCTTAGCTCAAAGCTAAAGATATCTGAATGCTCAAGGACAAAAGTGCCTTTTCTGCCATACTGTATTCCACCCATTGAATCTGACATTGGGAAGCGCTTAGTCAAGTAAGTCAGAGCTACTTTGTGTCTACATGGGCAACCTCCACTGGAAGGAAGAAGTATTGACCTACAAAGGAAGAGGAATGATCATCACCTACAGATTTCCCAAATGGTTTTTCATTTTATGCTGCACAAAGATAAGCAAATTCCTCCCTACACTTTAATGCTGCTACTTAGGTGAAATGGTATCCGAGAGCTGACAGGTGTCTCCCTAAAGTGGCTATAACTCATCAGCAGGGAAGCGCTGGTACTACCTTCTACTTGGGTATAGCAACTGATAGCTTTGAAAGATGAGTAGTTTGAGCAACCTCTGCATTCTGTCATCATCCTCTTTCATATCATCATGAGGACTCAAAATATAAGAGAACATTACTGAGAGGAGGCATGAGGTCATAATTATAAGGTTTATCTTCAGTTTAATTATGCTTTTAATGTTGAATATTAAAGCTTTATGAATGCAGCTAAGTCTGTTCCAGTAATGACTCTTCCAACATTTTGGAGATAATTTTAAAATTCATACTGCTGTGCTATGTCACTGTGATCATTAAAAAACTTCCTCACAGCTTGTTCCATTATACTCTTTCATACAAACAAACTGCAAGATCACAGGCATTACTTCCTGTGAATATGTATCAATTAACGTCCAATTAAGACAACTGCTGCATGTTCCTTTTCAATCAGAAGGAGGAAAAGCAGCAAAAACCAAATCCACAAAAGGTCATTTGTATTAACTGACTCCTTATAGTATGTATTACCACAATGCTCTGCTAGCCTGACTGCTTTAAAAAAGTTGCTGCCCTGGAGAAGAAGACTCCAGTTTTCTTCTTTCTTTCTTTCTTGTATTTTCCAGTCTGGTTCTTTTTTCTAAAATAGCTTTTTCTCTGCAGTTTAGCTGTACTGGCTTCTGGAGGTGAGAAGTGATGAAAGACTAACTTTCTGGGTTTTTAATCACTCAGAGAAAAGATATGACATCAAAACACATTAGGATCAAATCTATTCACACCACTAAAAATCTACATTTAACATAATTTTGCAGATTGCTTTACCATTAAAAAAAAAATCAGTAGAAGGCAAATCTGCATTTATCATAACATGGTGCAGGAAACAAATATCTTCAGTTAAAAGTAGGCTAGACTAAACAATTTATCTCTTATAGGAAACAACTGCACTCAACCAGAGTAATGGGCTCGATCACTTAAGAAGTCTTTCCCTGGAGCTTATAATTTAGTAGACCAATTGTGAAAATAAAAATAAAAATCAGAGAAACAGAGGCATCACTTAAGTCAAGTAAATGCCTTACTTATTCTTCTAAGCTGAGATACCCGAGTTCCAATTGTAGCTGTCCCAGTGATAATCTTACATCCCCAACTTGATGTCCATAATTTACCTATGAGTAATCATTTATCCACCTAGCACTCCTGCAGAGCTGAATATGACAATGCTTGAACATACCCGAGTGCTAGGTATTGTAAGATTTATGTAACTAACATCCCTAAAAGCGTAAGACAGTGGCCTAATTTGTCTTCAACATATTATGCTGACATGATATCATGTGCTCTCTTGACTGCCATATTTGCTTAATTTAACAATTATTAAGTTTTTATACATGTCCATCTTACGGCTGCTTGCTTTAATTCAACTATTTTTATCTAGTCAATGCTCTTCAGAGACCTCACATCTAGGAACCTTGCAAACACTTGTGTCATCTGTACTCTGCTGGGGCTGGCAGTAGTAATTTGTCAGTTTTATTTGCAGCACACTGTAACTAAACCTTGCCAGATGTAAATCATCTTTTTGTACTACTGCTTGCTGTTTCAAATGAATCTCATTTCTTAGCCTAACACTTACATCAGGAAAGCTCAGAGGTTCAGGAAAACTTAGAAAACCCTAGAGTCACCTACTGCAAGGCTTATTGTGCAGTTTAGCAACTGTTTAAGCTAATACTGAGCAAATAGAGTGAATGGTCTCTGCAGGCAAGTTTGGAGTGCAATCAGAATGCGTGATTGCAACAGAAAAGCATACTGAAGCCTCAATCTTGTCAACTTAAGCACCACCTGCAGTGACAATGGTGAAACGTGTGACAACACAGCCTAAGTACATTTAAGAGTACGAGTGCCTAAATGGGAGAGTACTCTTTGCTAAAGCCTATTTCCAATAGGCCTCCCTAGTTTTTGTTCTGTTTTTAAGACAATAAGAAACGCCCTGCTGGGACAGAAGGTTATTGTGTCTAGTGGCAATAGAAGACTTTCTAGGGAAAAGCATGCACACCCAGCTACCTTCTGTGGTCAGTCCCATAAAACCAGTAATGGTTGCTGTCCAAACTCAGCTGGCTAAAAGGTTTAAGGATCCCAAATGCATGTCCTATTCTAACAGCTCACTATTCATCAGAAAAGGGGCACAAAAATCTATTCCTTCCATCTCAGCATCTTCCTTGCTATATTCCAAATGAACCCATACAGGTATTCCTATAATAGCAGAAGATATTTTCACTGCGATTTTTGCATCACACAATGGACATTTTATGTCCTAACATGGCTCATTTTTGACTATTTTATCGATTACTTAATCTCGGCACAACACTGTGTCATGCAAGACTGCAAAGAAGTAACAAGCACCTTTATAAAGAAAGCTAAAGAAACTAAAACAATTAGTACTGACATAGAGCTACCAAACAATCATTCCTCATAAAGCACTGACAACATTTTGAGTACACAAAGCCTATAAAGGAAGAATTGTAAACCATATTCTCTAAGCTGTTAGTACAGTTGATTATTTCACCTATAATCCAACTGCAGAACCAAAAATCCCTTCAGCCTTGATTGGCCCATTCCTGTGTGCTATGGATTCCCCTACCTTGAATGAGCTAGAGCTTTACCAAGAGTCTTCAGCCCCTTTCCTGTTTCTTTAAATGGGGATAGCCTCTTCACCGGTTCCGGTGCATCAGACTGAAAGTGATCAAATGGAAAATAAATATTACTGCATTAATTAAGAGCTTAGCATAGAGAAGGTACGTGCAGTCTCAGCGTTCATCTTTAATCACCAAATATCTTCCGAGATGGTCATTGTCTGGGACAGCAGTGTGTCATTTCACAAGCATGTAAACAAGCCTTATATGATAGTGCTGTGCATGCCCATGTGTACATGTGTTCAACAGCCTTTAACTCATCAGCTGACTTCAAGTTTGACAGAGATCTTACAGGCAGGTAAGCACCCACAAGCTTCATTAAACTATGAGACAGGAAAAAGATTGTTCAATGGCCCAGACTTCAAGAATGACTGCTGTGAGTGCTTATGCATTAACAAACTACAAAAATATGCATGGGAGAGAAACCTTTTAGAAGTCCTTACCCAGAAAAATTTACAATCAGACTCAAAACAAGGAGATTGACATTTGTAAAAAATAAAACAATAGGAAAAACTCCACAGATACAGCTGGTTTTGGAGCACAGAACATAATGGTTTTGTTATTTTCTTTTCATCTTTTAAGAGTGTACAAACCAGGTCAGCAATTTTACACAAGGGAATTAAAATCATGTACTTAGTACATTGTTCAAAATGCCTGCAACATTTTTTCTTCTGAGCAGCTATGGAACAGAAATACACGGGAGATGAAAGCTTATATTTGTTGTTGAACTAGCCCTGGCTTAGAATAACCTTTGGGGTTTCCAGAGAACAGCTGCATTGATTTCATAGAATTATGATTGCATATTGTGCATACTCAGTGTTTTCACATCTGTTGGGCAATAAAATATGCAGCTGAGGCAGTGCTTAATGTGCAAAAGGAGCACTGCTAGATTGCTGTCCATTGGGAAGCATAGTGCTGGTGTGCAGAGACTGAGGTGCAGCCTAAGCATAGTGCTGGTGTGCAGAGACTTGAGGCAGTTCCATGCATTTCATAAGTGTCCTAAGGTGTCCAGAAAAATAAATTCTCTCTAAAGGAAATAAAGACAATCCTTTATTATGCACCTGGGAAAATATGCAGTAGGATATCGCAGATCTCAGATCTGTAGAGAAAATGCTCGCCTGCAACTCATATTTCAAATACTTATGCACATCTGAGTGTACTGTTTTTGATTGCTGAAACAATTGATGCTCTGCATGGACAACAGCTTCTATAAGATTGAGCTGCATACTTCACCCTTTCTTCGTATGTTTTTAAGAGAACATTCTTGAAAGTGCAAACAAAAGACTTATTTTTAATGAGATGTATAGATAAAAATAATAATTGTAAATGAGAATTGAAAAGAGAAAAATCAATAAATGAATGGGTTGGTAGAATGTTTCTGGTATTCAAGCCAGAGTACTTCTGCCAGTAAAACAGCTGGCACTGCTGCACCTCTTAGCAGGACTTCTACAGCACATCTTACTTTTCAAGTTTGTTAGCTTCCAACAAATCTGACTGATTTGAGTTAGATAAAAAAGGGAATTAAATACTGTGTTGTGAGAGGCAAGATATTACTGGATGCTGAAGTCAGGCTAACACTTGTGCTTACTTTCTGGAAGAAAAAACTAAAAAAAGAATTTAAAAAAATCGTGTTAGTTGTCAGTTTTCATGTAATTGCAAATGTACCATCCTTTCTTTGTTTACATTTTACATTTGATTCTTTTATAAAAAATTATGATCAAATCAGCTGCCTGGTATTAATTTTTGTTCCAAAGAGAAAGGAGATGGATCAGATTTTAAATAAGCTAACAAAGACAACATGGATGAAAAGTTAAGTATTTTTTCTGGATTGCCAAATAAAATTTAGGTAAATTCATAAATGTACACAGAAATTAAAATGTGTTTAATTACAACATTTTACTTATATTTACAAAGCTTGAATTGCTTTGGGATAGAGCGTCACACTATGCTGTAAGTCTGCATTGCTGTATGATGGGCCTAAGTACACATCAAATAGAGAGTACACCTGGGTTGCCTTGGATGAACTAGAACAGACTCGCCACTGTAACTGTTCTGTACTGACCAAAAAGTGGCATTTAAATAAAATTATCTCCAGGCCTTTCAATATTTAAAATTGTAGGTTAAAGTCCCACCAGGCAAAGGTAAAAAACTGATCATAGGCGAGATCTTGAACAACTGTTAATTTGTGCAGCTCTACATAGCACCCATAGGAACAGCCCTTTCAGCTTTAGGTTTTTGAGATCTAAGGATGTGCAATATTGACCTACATACTTTAATCAAAATATGAATTTTTGAAATAAAAAAGTAGTTTTTAACATATTAGCCATTTCTGTGCTAAACTGTAATACAGTTTAAAGGTCAGCCTTCTAGAATTGATGCATGGAATAACTAACACAGCTAAATTGAATTTTCAGAAGACTATTTTTACCAAATTACAATAGAACCCTATATCTCACTCGTCAGTGATTTTTCCCCGATACCTTCAGGAGGAGTTTTACTAGATAAAACCTATGAAATGTTCATCAGTCAGCAAAAGGCTGGTTCCTTATGTACAGTAAGGCTTTAAACCTTGAATTCAGCAAGCAGAATTAATTATATGAATAATTAAAATATGTTTGTCTGTTGCCTCCTTTAACTCCATCTGGAATGAAAGCTTCACCAGTAGTCTCACCTCTGGACTGAAAGAGTACTTGTCAGTAGTAACCTCAGTCACTTCTTGGGGTGGTTTTTCCTGCACATCTTTTTTCACTGGTTCCTAAAAAATGAACAAAAATACGTAACCATATTTGAAATACTGATAGTTACCTACCATTATGACCTGTAGCAGATCATAATTTTCAAAATTAAGTGGTGAAAATAAATTTTTCTACAGAGATGCAAACTAAAGCAAAAATAAAGTCTAGTCTATTGTAGGAAAAACTTAAAATGTCACTAAATAATTTTGGTGCACAAGTAGATTCTCATATGAAGTACCTGCTGACAAGCTACAGTGCAAAATGCATACACACTTTGTAAACTACTATGCTTAAATGCTTAGAAAATGTAACTTTTCTCTTAGAAGACTGTTATATAGGCTAGTGTGTCTAACATAAATAGAAATCCAATTTCCAGAACCAGGAATAGGAAATTACTTATCTGTAGCTGCTTTTCCCTGAAGATACACACTATCATAGACCACTATTCTTGGGTCTGTGCTTTCACCCACAAGGAAGGCACAGACTCACAAAAAGCCTTGAAGTCAAACACAAGCATACTTTTAGTCCTTCAACCATCGGTTTATTCAAGTGGAAGGAAGACATATTCCCTCCTATAAAAAGAAATTGTATAGGCAGGTTAATAAAAGACTTTAGATCACTCAGCAGAGTATCATGCTCAGGCTCAAAGGATATGAAAAGAGTAATTCCTTTCTGCACTAGTTTTAGATCAAAGAGCTCATTTATTGATTCCAAGCAAAGCAAAGCTTGAGGCCCTAGCAAGTTGCATCCATATAGTCAAGGTAGAGCTAATGCACAAAAATGGCTGCACAGCAGACTCAGCTGTGGATGAAATACATGCTATGTTGTATATAGCTTTTGCACAACAGAACAAAGCCTGGAAATATTAAAAAGAAAATTGAAGCAGAGCATTTTGCTTGTTGGAATCTTCACTCAAAGACAAAATTATTTCCAAATTTATGTTTCTGCGTAACATTTCAGCAGAACAGAGGTTAAAAGCATAAGGAACAGTATCTTTACCCTCTGGAGAACTGCAAACACCGATGTGTTCCTGTAATGAGTGAGGCAGCCCTAAAACAAATAGAAAACTGGGGAAACAAACAAACAAACAACCCACCCCAAATCCAGAAATGGTACTAAGAGTAAAGTAGCAGTTTTGATTTTCTGCAGGCAGAGTATAAGGATGAACTACAGAAATGTCAGAGAAGTCCAAAGGCTCCACTGTTTCATGCAGTTGGAGTGCACTTGACCAAGATTTTTCAGCAGCAGAGACAGACAGCAGATTGACATGGCTCAGAAGCACAAATCTTACAGAGAGCTACCAACACAGAGAGCCCACCTTGGTGATTGAGAAAACCACATTCACACAAAGAACGAGAGAGGAATCATTCTAAACCTTGAGTGGGCACCCATACTTCATCTACAGGAAATGTTGATCAGAGATTACTGGGGATGAGTATGCATTCAGTATGGAGACTGTTACACTGAACTTGAGGGAAAATAAAATTTAAGCATTTGTAATTAACAAAACTTTGTCAATATTTGGTATATTTTTTCCAAAGATAAAGGTTATTTATTTTGACTACTTGTAGTAAGAAGCAGATTCTGAATATTAAATATCTTTATCTGTGAAAACAGACTTTCAAAAGTAGACTGGATTTTAGAAATAAGTTGCCAAACAAAACACTTTAAAAAAATAATTTCCAGCATAAATTTGTAACTACATTCCTGCACATTCATGAACACAAATGATCTATCCAGAATATAAATAATGCTAAAAGACAAACAGTGATTTATCTCCTCTGATTTGCCCTTCTAAATTTCCAAGTATTCTCAAAGGTAGAAAAGTACCAGATGGACGGAATTGAGGATTTTGTAGGTGAATCACCTTCAGAGAAGCTAATTCAGAAGCAGTTTGGTTTTAAAATTGGAAAATTTCTCACATTTTGGGCAGTATTTAATTTGTATGAGGGCATACATTTTTTTGAGAGTACAATGAAAAACCCAAGAAATGCTAAGTATTTGGGCATCCTTCAGTCTTCTTTCTCCTTTTCTGCTACTATTTCCATATGGCTACATTCTGTGCATTGCACATCTATTTGTAATCGGTAATGCTAGCCACCACACCATCATCCCATAGCACAACAAGCCCAAAAACTGTGAAATTTTGTCAGTTTTCTCATCTTCCCTGCTACAGTAATAGCACACAGCAGACTGATGCTGGTGAGACTTTTTTTAAAGTTGCACACATTATCTGTATTCAAAGAGAAAGCTAGAAAAAAACCCACAAACCTGATTTGGACTTGGAGCAGAAGCATCTTACACTCCAGGAACAGCAGTATTTCCAGTACACTTTGCCATTGACACTTTTTTTTGCAGAAGCAGCAAAATGTTGACAATGGCCAGGTACCATTGCTTTTACAGTTGACGATACCCTGAATAACACGATTAAAACCAATTGAGAATCTCTCAGAATAATTTACTACTCAAGGGAAGGAGAGGGGTGGGATGTGTAGCCCTAAGGTTTCAATGGCTTGAAAGCACCAGTACACTGACCACTAGTATAGGTTAAGGAACCATTCAGCTAGATTCATGTGTCTAATGCCACAGAGCACTGAAGAAAAGTTCTCAAGTACAATATTTCCCTGCATCATACCTCTCTCCAGCCAGCTCACGAGGAAATGAGAGAGCTATGAACCTACCTAACCTTTGCACAGTTGCTCAGGGAGGGAGGTGTCACATACACCACCTCCTCCACTCAGGCACTGATAATGTGATTCAACCTGCCTTATCACAGAAAACAGAAGGGAATCTTAGTTTTCTACAACTTTATCTTTCATTACTACGTCATGTATTGAAAAGGCACAATCTGAGCTTAAAAAGGTAACAATACATAGTTACAGAACAGTAGAACTCTAACTTTTTAATTTGCAGGGCCGATACCAAAAAACTGAGAGAAAACAATACCGGTATGTCTAATTTGTTAAACTTGACCATATATTATCATGACAACCTGAACAATCTTTGGAGTTTGAGTATTTGGGTTTTTTTAGTGTTTCCAGCTTATGGAGGCTTTCATCATAGTTCATCTAATTTCCTTTTAAGCCATCAAAAGGCCTGTTTCAGTGATTGTTTCCTGCTTTCATTACAATGATGTAACAAAATCTCATACAACTCCATATGTAAGGAACAATAATTTTAAAAAGAAAAAACCATAAAGTAATATATGAAACATCATCTAAAGGGAGATGACAAGAGGAAATGATTCAAAAGTTTTCCATTAAAATGATTACAGTCATTTTTCTTGAGATCACATCCAGCAGCTCTAGGTGAAATGAACTACAGCAATACTGCAGTAGGTGGAGCTCGATGCCATCTGATTGTCTACAGCTCTGCTCCTGTGGAGCTGGAGGTGACCCCTTTCAGCGCTATCACACCTGGCTAACTGCACACAGGAATTTTCCTGTTACTGCCTTAGACAGCTACTCTGTGCCCTCTCCATCTTTAGAAAGAAAATTGAAGGCTCTTAAAGTATTTTTGGATGAACAAAATATTTTTAATAGCTTGTTTCAGTCAAAAACCACTACTGCAGACTCTAGGTTTTATCCTAACAATTCTCAAATACTTCCACCTTCTCTGGAAATTAAAAGTTGTTCAACTCTGACAAATCCTTCCTTTTATCAAACATTCTCTCCATTTCATACACCTGTCATCTTTGCAGATGTAATTCTCTAAGTTCTGGTAATTTCCAACTTTCTTCTCCAAATCTTATTGTGGAAATAGCCCAAGTTAGTGCTATGAATGTCATCCACAGATAGAAAATCGAGGTACAATAAAGATACTTCTACATTATTCCTGTTCAAATTTTTTGTTTAAGCTGGTGAAAGAACCCATTTCCTTGGCAATTCTTGAAGTTTTTTCATCCTGGGTAACTCATTAAGTTTATATGTTATTGTCAAAAATAGCAGATTGACACACCCATTGCACTCCTCTTCCTTCTAATATATCATTTGAATAGGCGCTTTATGATTACATTTGCAAACTGTGAATGTGTTTTGATGAAAATAAATCAGCACAGCCTCATCACAAGCCAACATTTAGTCATCCAAATGCAAGATCGACCTGGTAAAATATATTTTTTAATTTTACAAAAACGTTTAGAAAGCTTTTGTGAAGTACTACATATAGAGATGACTACTGCTGTTCTGCAGGTGGGATTCTAAGTGTTGAATTTTAAAGGCAGTATTCTAGCCAAGTACTCAGGATTCTTCTTCCCCCCCCCATTTCTTCTTCTACTGCTGCTGCTCAATACTGACCCTTTCTGCCCTTTTACTAGAATGTGGGAACATGGAACAGACATCAGGACCAAAAGAGAATTTTCAATTAAACACAAGAGACTCTGAGGCAAAGGACTTCACTAAGACTATATTACAGAAAATTAAGATTTCTTTAAGAGCAACGTTATTTTCGTGCTTCAGTTTAAAAAAAGAGCCACAACTAAATCTGCAGATATAAATATATATAAGCATAAAAGACAAGATACCCGATTTGTTAAGGTTGTGCTGTACCATATCAATAATGCAAAGCACTTTGCAGCTGAGAATCTCTGTTGCCAAGGGGAGCACTTGATAAGAGCTATTGCAACAGCTTCCATTCCTTGGTCTCTGGTCAGAAATGGTCCTGATATCGACAGAAAGGGGCATTCATCCCACTGTTTTACCATGGGTAGTTTTAATAAGCAAGGGAGTTCCAGTCCTGTTAGGTCTCCTTCTGCATTCCAATGAACACTTTACTGTCAATATAGACATATTGGGAAAATGGAAGGAGGCAACTGAAAAGTGAAAGGTTGTCTGCTAGTGAAGGCATGAGAATGAGATTTGGAATAAGTAGATTCAATTTCACCTGTCAAATTTCCTCTGACATCCTAAGTAAAACATTTAACACCTTATCCCAGCTAGTAGAAGCCTCTTTTCCCTCTTTACTACAATGAATTTTAGTACAAAAATCCATGGCTCATTCTACCTCTACTCCCCATGTCTGAAATGGGAAAAATAACACTTCTCTTTCATTAACATTTATGAAGCATTCAGATATTATTGTGATGGAAAGCCTATGTACGGAAAGACTGTTGTTTTCATAATAAAACCAGCTCTAATAGCTTGGTATTGTTTAGCCCACCAATTTCCTTCTGTTTATCACATTCCTTGGGAAAATCCTCTTTTTTTATTTTTGTCTCCAAAGCATATTTACCCAATTCTGATAAGTTTGGTAAGTTCTGTAAAATAATTAGATCAAATTAATCTCAGTTGTAATACCACTGTTGACAGTGCATTTACCCTACAGTTAGTTTTAACCCCTTAAGCACCTACATTGCTTGAGCTGCCTGCCATCTTTAGAGTCTCCATAAACCCCTTCCATCAAGATGATTTGAAAAATGTGTGGTTTGAAAATTTTGAAGTGCGTCCTTGGAAGTTAATGCAAACAAGCAAGCAAAAAAAAAGTATCACTTGGGTATGACATCTCTCTATACTGCTTGGATTTCTATCTTCTGTTTCTGTCATTTACATGGTCTTGGAGCAACACACCAGTAATTTAGGTACATGTAGTACTCCCAAAGCCTTTTATTCACATTTTTGGTTGCATATTGGCAATAAAAACACTCAGATAATGCTTTCTAGGTATTTTCCCCTACTGAAGTCAGCATTACAAGTGCTCTCAGATCTTCTTCCAGAAGACCAAATATTCCCAAGACACTTTGGATTGCCAGAACTCCACTCCACTAGAAATGAATGCAATCTGCGTTAAACTGAAAAGAAGAAAACCCTTTTGCGCCACAAAAGTGCTTACTTCCTTCTTGCATTTAACAGAGTTTAAAATAGGTTACATAAGTGGTGACGAGAACCCTTTAGGCACAAAGGACACTCAGAAAGCAGAAAAATCTATGAACATTTCTTAAAAATTAGTTTCTTACTTCTGCTAATCTAACACAGGATTTCTTATTGGAATGCTATGCTAAAAACATGAAAGTTCATGAACCAAGGCAGGAGCACCTAATAAAATTATCAGATCAATATCTGCTGCAGCACAGACTCACTATTCAATCCAAAAGCAACAAACAGAAGTACAAGCTATTCTGTTTTATTTCATAGTGAGAACAAAGTTAATTTGCGAAGGAGTTAGGGGAAGACACAGCTGGAGAGCAGGGTTACCAGCCTCAGGAAATTCAAGGCAATGTAATTAAGAACAAATTATCTCTTTAATTACTTTTGACCAAATCAATAAAACCATGGAATAAAAACCATGACTGCCACCTGGCAGAGGACAAAGAATGCCAAAGTTTAAAATTACCACAAAACTAAAACACAGCCCTGTTAAGATCAAAGCACTTCTCTCTTACAAAAGAAAAAAAAAGGAGAGCAAGCAATATTAGTTTAACAAACAGGCAGTGCATGCAGAAGTTAATGGTTGGTTGTTTTTGGCCACTGCTCACTGTTATCAGCTGTGAAGACTGTTAACTCTGTCCTGTGCTGTTTGAACTTCAAATTGTCCTGTCATTACTCAGGGATCAGAAAAAAAAACCCAAACCTTCAAAAACCCCCATGACCTCCTGTTTCCTTCTGAACCTGCATGGTTTCTCCCATGCTAGCTTTTATTTACTAAACATCAATGTAGGAATTATTTACTATTTCAGTTTGTTAAGGCACAGCACTTAGTCTTGTCAGTGTGGCAACAAAAGAGAGCAAGATCTTATACCTGGGAATGAAGCCAAAGGAGGGATGAGTACCAATACTCACACCTGGCAGTCACCAAAGTGTAGCTAAGCATGGCTAGCTCTGTGTGTGACGGATGGGGCAGTCTTCTAGCCAGGCAGAGATGGAGGGCCTACAGGGGCTACAACTGCATCCAGTAGCAGTGAAGACTCCAAAGCCTATCTATCTACAACACATACAAGGTCCCCATTACTATAGCAGTTTATTACCTTTATGACATTAATCCTCACAACATTCTTGTCAAGTAGGAGTGCGGTATTATCCTCTTTGTATATATAAGGAATGAAGGTAGAACAAGATAAGTGAACTTGTCCCTGGTCACATAAAATGTATACAGGAAGAGTTGGGTATCGAAAGCACATCTGTAAAGCCAAAAGCTTTTATCTTAGTCTGGAAGTCCCAGGTCCCCTCCCACAGTCTGACTGAATCTAGAATTTCAAAATTATTGCAAATTCAATATTACAATACAATTCTGCTCCTCCCTCTCTCCTTCTCTTCTCCCTCCCTGTCCCCCTCCCCCCCATGTGTCTTATAGTTTTTGAATAGGTCCAATTAAAATACAGGCATGCCTGAAAAGTTAATTACTTTTTCAATGGAACAGATCTGACTTCCACTAAAAGTACCATCTTTGTCCCAGAAAAAAAAAAAAAAAAACCACACCAAAAAAAACCACAACCACAACTCAAAAAGATTAGCTACTTCCTATTTCACTGTCAGACCTACAATGGAAAAAAATTTCAAGTGAAAATATACTGCAGATAATGCAGTGAGATATGCTATTCAGCCTGAGGTTAAAAAAAATTGGCATTGGAGTCTTTTTTTTGTTGTAAGTTGCTGTAGCCCACTTAGCAAATAAAATGGATTTGGGGCCAAAATCAATATCATCACTGCATCCATTCCCACCTAAATGCATTCTCTGAGAGGTCCTGGAAGCAAACATGTACCACTCCTGCTGGTTTTGTTGATAAATAGAAAATCTTGTTTTGCAAAGACTGTTAAGCAAGCATTTTTTATAAGATCTAAATTCATTTTAAACCCCAACAACAGAGAAAAACACATTAAAAAATACAATATGACAGGCTTCTTGGAACAATTTTCTCAAACAACAGCTGGCCAAGTATGCCAGACTCTCAAGAGCAAGCTGGCTGTACTTTCTAAAGGACATCATTTCAAACAAACTAGATCTCAGAACTCAGGAAAAAAAGTCTTCTTAGTTGGCATAAGGACAGGGAAACTATTGGTAGAAGGAACAACTAATTATGGTTAAATTCACCTCTGGAAGGAATTGGGTATTCATAAGCAAGCCCAGCTTTGCCTTGTCAACAAAATGTGCAGTGGATCAGTCCCTAAAACTTCTGTCTTAAACTCTGAGACAGTTAACTTTCATAACTTCTTTTAGAAAACCTCTTTCATGCAAGAAAGTTAAGTTCAAAGTTATCAGCTTTATACAGGTCATTTTGCTTTACTGATAGAACACCTGATAGCTTGTTAGTAAGGTTTATTAGAATTCATTATATCCACCTGTATTTGAAGGTGTTTTTTTTTTTAAAAAAAAAAAAAAAAAAAGGAAGGACAAAGGACTTGGAGAATTTTCCTGGTACTTTGAGTCAAATTACTGGACCTTAAATTCCTAATTATGTGAGCTAGCTTTGTGTCTACCTAGCATTTATTTCTAGAATGTCCCAGCCTGATGACATATATCTGTTTTTTTTCCCCACATTGACAAAGCCAGCCAAAGCCTGAAAGCCTTCTAATGTGAACAATGATTTGTCAGAAGCCTCACAGTGAGCTAAGCTCTGATCTCTGGGCAGCCAGACCCAGAAATGGTCCACACCCTGCATATGAGAACAAGGTGATTTTCAGGAACAGTTCATAAAGGAGGGTGGGCAGGACCAGTGGAGGCTGTGAACAGCAATGCCATGGAAAAACACACATTTATCTGATGAAATGTCTTAGATTCCAGATCTCTATGACACTGGTTGGTCACAGACAGCATCTGCAAAACCTCAGACTTTACAGGGTCAAACATGTACTTTGGTACTTTGTACCAAAACAAAAGTGGTACAAAAGGTAGTCATCACTTCCACAATCAACATCGGTTACTCTCAGATGACAGTAGAATAAGTTAGGCACTTGTGTATGGACAACTGAAGAGCTAGAACTGTGACAACCAGAGGATTAAACCACTATAATTTATTGTCATTTCAGATGCATGACCCTACTTGCTTGCAAGGAATATGCTCTAATGTGTATTACCATGATTCTTTCTATTCCATGTGAATAACTGGAATAACCATGGTGATTTTCTCTTGTATTTTTACACTCACAGGACAGAAAAAATAAGCCAATAATCTTTATCTGTAGGCTTTATTTTGGCCTTGGCATAGTAAAAAGAACAGGTGTTACTGAACCACTTTCACAATAAAACTTTAAAAGGTCTCTTCCTCTGCTGAAGACTGAGGGTGCCTTATTCAGGACCAGGCAGAAAAGATCCATCTTGGACTTTGCCAGTTATAGACCATTCGATTTACTCCATCCTAAACTAAGAAGCATTCAGTCACATGAACACGCACATTTACTAAAGCCCTGTTACACGAACAATTCATTTGGTCTATCTACCTAGTTTGGTAAGAAGCTGTGAAGTCTAAGAGTCTTAATCAGTGTGAAAGACCGTATTTAAAGGTCTGAAAAGCCTTAGAAATATGTCAAGAGTCTAATTTCTGGACAATCCATATGGATAGTTTAGAATTAGCTGTGGGACTATGACACATTCTAGTGAAGCAGCAGTGCCTTAGTCTTAGCCCAAGTGCTTAAGCTAATGTGTTCTGTTTCACAGCTCTGTTTTTTGCTGAGTGATATCTAAACCTCATGTAACAGCAGCCTGAAAGTGTTGGAAAGGCTGGACAGCAGTAGCTGGAGATGAAAACTGAAAGATGAAGCCTGAGCTTCTTAGAGCAATTGTTTCAGTTCACTTCACTCACTAGTGGCACTCTAAGTGTTGTTATTCTGGGATCACAGTGACTCATGTTTCTGTGGAACAGAAAACTCAGCTGATTAAACATCACTTACTCCCACCTACGGCTTTCCTCAGAAAACTTGCGTGGAAGAGAACTGTGCTAACAGATTGCTTTCCAAGTAAGAACTCTAAGTGATTTATTACTTGGGTCAAATAGTTATCAAAACCAATAATTTTTTTCCAAAATGGTAGCTGGTATCTGTAGATCTTGAGCTTTTGACAAACAAATGTTACATCCAGCTTGGGGAGTAGGGAAGGAAGTTTTTTCCCCAAAGACAGGTAAGGCTCAGTGACTAGGAAAAATTTCTGCAAAGAAATGCTAAAGAAGTTTAGTAACAGTAATTCTCTTCCACCATCACAGCACTTCAAAGCATTTTTAAACAGATGCAGTTTTCTATCCACGTCAAGATAGTTAACATCCTAATGCACAAATTACTGCTACAGATTTTCTCCTCTAAGAATGCAGACAAATTAATCAGAATCTCTATGCAGACTGGCAAATACAAATTTGTTTGGTGTTACTGTGCATGCAGTAATATACTTAAGGTCAGAATGTAACTTCCCATATGGAGTAGCTAGACAATGAGAATAATATAGGAGGATCATTATGGAATTTATCTAACATTTTTTCAAATTATGTTTTGTCTTTCAAAATTTAAACTTCCACATTTATCTTGCACACTGTCTAATCTTTTGGTTATTCTAAAACATTTTTTAAAATCTCAGAAGATTGAGTTCATATAATAAGAAATTTAATGAGCTGTAAAATGAACAGAGTGCATTTGCCAGCCCTAAAAAAAGTCATCCTTTCACCACACACACATCACAATATGGGACTGACAGTTCCACTGTTATCTTTCCAGGCAGCCACTCCTGTTGCTTCTCTAAAACATGCATTTTTGGATGCAACTTGAAGACAGAGATTATTAAAATGTTTATATATTTCTTAAAATATTTTTCCAATAACAGTTTACATAAATAAAGTGTATACAGTGGTTGCTATATAAATGCACATTCTCTCCAGGTGAACTGAAAATACAGAGTTTACAAACAAAAGGATAACCAAGTTCTGAACTACTGTTTAATTTCACTCAAACATATTTTTGTCAAAGGGTCAAATTCTCTGCTGGAATAAAGATCCTAACTGAATCCATATTTTGACAGGGATGAATATAGTCCATATTGCAACAGCAGAATGAATATGTATCCACAGACTGGCTGGCACCAACTTCAGCCGTGATAAACAGGAGACAGATGAACACGTCAAGAAAAGGATTTTAGCATAAGACGTAGCTGCAAGATGACAGAGTTTCCTTTAATCCTGATATAAAGTCCAAAACACCCTTTATATCCATACCAAGGTCCTAGCAAACAGCTCTCCATGGGATTTAGATGTAACATACTGAACTAAAAATGCCCTCTCTTTATTATCTATTTGTAATTTATACTAAAACTCAAGCACGCATGCACACATACGTCCCCCTTGTTTGTACCTAGTGTAGGCTAGATCATCAGATTAAGTTAGCTAGCACTCTGGCATACATTTGACTAGGTTATCTGCAAATAAAGCCCTATATAATTTTGTGACTTTAAAAAAAAAAGTATTAATATTCAAGAACTACTCTATATTTCTTGTAAAAGAAATTCAGTCCAAACTGCTAACATCTGACACATAAATAAGGGAATAAGCCACAGTTAAACTGCTAAAACTTGACTTTCCAAAGGACAGCTATTTTCAGAAGCATTTTGTGATAGCCATGCCAGCTGCGCACACAGACTGCATTACATCTGTGGCCCATTCTCCTTAAGCATTGTCTTTGTTTTGATTTCCTATTTTGTATTCCATTAGTTTTAAGGCTTGATGTCATACTGACATTAAATCACTATCTTCAAGCAGTAGTGTCTCCCAGCTGACCTCAGAGCAAAACAGCACAAAAGATTTACTTCCATACAATTTGCTGTTACAACCAATAGGTGTTGGAAAGCTTTACTCCAAAGCCTCTCTCTTACATAGCTAACTTGCTCTGACTTACCAATTACTGCTACACACCAATTTAGATCTCACATAGATAATATAAGCTAACATTAATTTAGAAGAAGAGCTGAAAGTGAAACATGTGAAGGGGGAAAAAAACCAAACAAACATACACAGTACTTTACCAAAAGCAGCTTTCTTAAAAGGAAAGGATTCAAACATTTCTGATGAGCTAGTGGAAATGGCAAAGTGACTATTGGGAAAAGGTTTTGTTTTGGTTTTATTCTGTTTTTATCTGCTTCCACTAAAAGATGAAGTGAGCTCACTGTCAGCAAGAGTGATTTCTGACTGTCAGACAGGAAAGTTGAATGGATTCCCTGCTGCTGAGCTTTTAGAAAAAGACAGAAAAAAAATAAAAATAAAGCTTTTATCTGATGAACCTGGATAGGGATCATTAGGATCCTGCCAAGGTTTAATTTATCATTTTTCATGTATTAACATCATTGTTTATAGTTCAGGCTGTTGCATAGTGACACAAGCTCTAAACAGTGACACAAGAAACAAACCCAAACAAACAAATAACAATCCCAAGACATCACAATGCCTCTGATGGGAGCTTACAAAGAGCTTATTTTACAGAAATTCACCTATGAGTTTCACCAACAATGGCAGCACTTGTTGAGGCAGAGCTTGCAGGTGAAGTGCCTGAGAAACCTCCAGTGACAGTACAGCTGTCTGCACAGAGGATTCAGCTCCCTGAACTGTAATGAGCAATTTGTCTCACAGCTTTGATCCACTGTCAGTTTAGCTGACACTGACTCCGGGAATTAATTTCTAACATTTCAGGGCAACCTAATAAAAAAAAATAAAAAAGGAAGCAGTGTGCAGCAGGTATCTGTAGATAGCCTATCACCTGCTGCAGGTGTTAACAGAAAAGTTAAATGTCTTTCTGTTATAGTACAAACTGACTCCGGGAATTAATTTCTAACATTTCAGGGCAACCTAATAAAAAAAAATAAAAAAGGAAGCAGTGTGCAGCAGGTATCTGTAGATAGCCTATCACCTGCTGCAGGTGTTAACAGAAAAGTTAAATGTCTTTCTGTTATAGTACAAAGGCTCTCAGTTTCTTGAATGTGTAAATACATAACCCTAAGATATAGTAACAACCAGGTAAAGCAGCATAAAGGACAGAATATTTTAACCATATGCTCTAAACTAATCCTGGGTTAGTCCTATGTATTTGAGAAGCTTCCTTAGAGAGAATGCTTCCTTTGTTCAAATAAAGGATCTGCTCAGTTGTACCATTTGCTCACTTTGGAAAACAGCTTCAGAACTAGAGGGAGATCAGTTTCCAAGTTTTAAAACCATCTCAATTAAATTGGACTAGAATATGTTTGGGTTTTAGTTACAAGGCAATTGTTATAGATTTTCAATTATCTTGTCAATGTAATAAATGCAATGTATAAAAGTCATAAATCTAGCTCTGGCACAACTGATCAACACTAAATAGAGCAGTACATACCAGCTTTAGAAAACAGTTAGGAAGGGAACATAAATCCTCCTTAAATTCTGTCCTATTGTTATGATGTCATTATGCTGCGGATGGATCACAATCCACCTATTTCAGTCCATTCTGAGCAAAAATCTTTGTCAGTAGAAAACTGCCACTATGGTGTGGCTTAAGGTTGTCACACTTGACCCCACTGTGAACCGATGGCAGTCACACCATCCTTCCCCAGCCAGCCAGTGAACCTGCCAATATCATTGCACCTGCATGAAAGTACTGGCCCTAAGAGGTACAGTGACCAGAATTCCAGACCTTTGCCATCTCCCATGTGTCTGGCAGTAGGTTATGTGACAGGAGTGGAACACTGCTGCTGGGCTCTCATGCGTGATTTTTTGTGAGGAATGTTTCACATCATTCCACAAGATGATATTCACTTCCTGCAGTACTGAGTCACAGCCCCTCTGACCTATTCAACACAGCTGGTTGGCAGACGACCGACCAAGACGACCAGTAGCACCTGAAGACGGGGTCAGGCACTACCAGAAATACACAGGGTATCAGTCTAGTTGTGAGGGAATTCAAGGCATGAACTGCATGTGTGCGTCTTATTCTAAAACTGTCAGACATGACAGGTTTGGCTTTCTGCCTTTAACTCTTCAATTAAAAAAAAAAAGAAAATGTATCCTTTATTTTCAGGCCATAGTTATGAGATAACTTCATGTATTCTTAAAATAAATAGTTCTCCAAACAGCAGGGCAAACAATTAGCTGCAAGGATCATTTGTTATCTAATAAAGCTCTAAGTCTTCCTCTGTCTGAACTGGTAACTAACAGATTCAAGGGGTACAAGCAGTTAAAGAGTGACACTGAGGGGAGACGGAGGAATCAACTGAGAACAGAGTTCAATAACCCAGGGTTCCTGAAGCACTGAGAGGGAAATATTGATGCATAGTGGGACCAAATGATGCCACCTAGGAATCCAGGACAGATCAGGATCCTCAGTACGGAAGACAAATGAGGCTATCTGATCACTAGGAACCACTGGTTATACCTGCAGGAGAGAAAAGAAGTACTGAGGCCAAAACTACTGAAGTAAATACATTTCAGACTGAAGCACTGCAGTCCAAGGACTGCTTTAACAGATGAGGAATGACATGATTTCACTCTCCCAGAAGTGCCACAGGCATTAGCTCAAGGCCAAAGACACAGTAGAGTGCACACACAGTGAGTGGGATTGTCTAAAGGCTTCAGTGGGCTCCGTAATTTACTGACACCTAACTTTTAATTGCAGCAAATATTACAAATAACCCTGACATCTTTTCAGTCTCTTTAAATAAAGATATGGATTGTTATCTGGAGCATGATGCCATACAGCTAAAATTTGCCTTTTATGAGTAAGGAAGCTTACTAAAAAGTAAACATCATTCTTAAAAAAGGATGGCTTGTAATGGATGCAATATATGAATGAGCAAATACAAACACAAATGTCACAACAGCTTTATGAAGCATCTGTTGACCCTTAAATGCAATAGTATAGGCGTGAAGTTAAATGAAACACTGCTAGATTTTGGTCTGTGAGCACTTGAACTGTGCCTTACTCCATGATTACTCCACTGAGATTGACACACAGGCATATGAAACATCCAAGTGTTCCACACCAATAAGGACCATAGAATCTGTCTTTTGTACCTATTAGATTAGCAGAGAGGATGCATAAATCTTTTAGCAGTAAGTCATTGAGGAACTAAGTTAAAACATCCTTCTTAATACACCAGAAAAACAGGTTCCAGGCTACAATGTCACAGTCTAGTTTTCACAAACACCACAAAGTAACTTCTTTTTCAAAATAATCAGAATCCAAAGTACCATTATAGCTACTACTTCCCTTCCTCATACCCTTCTTTTGAGCTCTTAATGTAAAGAGTGACAGTTATATAGCTGACTAATTAACTTGACTACTGCCCCCTGAAAATATTCTCTATCTTAGCTCTCCTGTGCAAATAGCATAATGTTAATGTAATGGAAAGGTCACATTATACTACAAGGAATGTAGTGACATTCCATTATCTCCTCTCCCTGCTTACAGTCCTCCTCCCCATTGCTGTTATGCACTCAACACTTTTTCTATAGTCATTTCATGAATAATGAGAAGCTACTCTAGCCATGGAAAGTGCTGCCTTCCACTGCTTGCAATTTAAGATGCAACACTCTACAGTCACACGGAAAATTAAACACCACCAATCAGATTTTACACAAATGGTTTTTCCACAGCAAGCCAAACTCAAGCTTTAGTTATTATGCTTTTTCCCCTCACTACTGAGTGCCTTCATTCACTTTGTTTGCACAGGGAAATATTCCAATTTAAGAATAGGTTTCAAAGGTCTTGCATTCCAATGAACTTATCCTGAAGCTCTTACTCCGTGTATGAGAAGGATGACTCCTCCTCTGTGATACAGTGTTTGGGGGGAATTAGCAAGGCGTCCTGGCTAAACTGCAACTTCCTTAAACTGCTGTGTGCTCACTTAAGTTCCCCTCTCCTTTTTCAACTGGATGCATTATTCTTCATCACTTTCTAGCCAAACTCTCAGATAGTATTGCTCTGTTCTGTTGACCACAGTCATCCAGGGATCGCTGATACGACCTCTACATTCAGTCTGTAAAGTGCTTTTGGCATCATTTGCTGTAAAGCTGATTATAAATATACTATCCTTCCTAGAAACAAACACAACCCGACCTAACTACAAATCTATTCTTGCATTTCTACATCAGTTTTCATTTTTTTTCCTCATGTGAATATAAAAAAAAAACCACACTCCACATTGTTCATGCTCTCCTGCCCCTAATTAAATACGTACCACTTCCTACTAGTGACCACATACTGAGAGATCACATACAGAGAGAGGTTCCTAAGTTCCATATAGGAAAAAGAGCTTGGCTTTATCACCAGAAATGTTTTCTTACATTTCTGGTACACATACCTTCATCCCTGACATAACTCCACTGAACATTACGTTGGAGAAATCCTCCCATGTCTGGCAAGATCAGCATTAACATTCCTTTGTGCTACCAGAATGACACAAAGGAATAAGAACCAGAAACTCATCCATGAATTACAGAGTGTTAACCTTACTGTCCAGTTCAAGTTCTAAACTGATCACACCTGTAAGCAGTAACAAACATTTATTTCTTACATAGCACTTCTAGTCAAATCTCAAAATGTTTTTTCCCATTCTGTCCATTTGGCAAAGTGCTTCCAGTTATCAAAAGTCATTTTTAAGTGCCACACAGCAGCCAGGGGAGCACCAGGTTCTTCAAATACAAGGAACAGTCTATTTCTTTCATTATGTAACCTACAGAGTATTCGTATGCACTACTGCAGAGAAGCAGGCACTAAACCTGTTAAAAATTTAATTTTTTGAATATTCAGTGTAAAGTATAACCTTTGTAATGCACTACTCTCCTGCCCCAGGCATGATATTGTAGATCAATTCCCAAACCTAGGTAAGCAATGCAATTCGCTATAATGACAACTCAAGCTGTAATCACAGAAGTGTAATGCACCATGACTGTACCAGCAGCCTGACATTTGGCAAGTTTACTAAAACCTTAATAACAATGCATTATTACATTTGATATGCTTCCCTTAATTCATTACAGGAGCAGCCTTTAGGAACAGAAATTGAACTTTTGAAATTGATTAGACTGTTTTGAACTTAATAGCATGGTGATTGTGTGGACCTTAGCACTTAGCTGCTGTTCCAGAGATGAGTCAAACTAACTTAGTGACCATAAAGCCTTTATTTTTATAGAACATTACATTTTCACATAGGCTCAAGTCAGGAGTACCACCTAAAATTTAATATTCATGTTAGAAAGTAAAACTACCACTCTTAACCAAATTTTAAAAAGTCCAATCTCAAAAACATAGTTCTGTAAGCATAGGCCCTGTCTCATTTATATGACCACACTTTAAAAGACAAAGCAAGAACACCTGCAGGAAAACCCAAGAGCTCAGGATCAGAAAGTTCTTCACTATAATACCAAGTTTATCTTTCATTACACTCCTCCTTTTAGTATCACTCTCACATAACCAAACTGCTCCAGACCACTAGTTCAGTCACCTAAAGCTATACCCTTTTCTGTTATTCCATAGCCAAATTATCCACAGTCTGCCTATTCACCACTTTCTAATATGCCCTCAAACCTTATGCATTCCATATTACTAACATTTAATAATGTGTACATAAAAGCAGCAATAATGGTACATTATCATCACATTGCAAATGTCTGCTGGGACAAGGCCTCCTTGGATGGGTGAAAAGAAAGTCATGTGAGAGAGAGAGAGATGCCATTAGGTTGTTCATTCCCAAACATCCCCAGTTTGTCTTCCGCAACAAGAAGTTCATCTCTTATTATTTTTAAAAAGGAAAAGTAGTGTAGTGTTATGCCTGCTAACATAGTTAAAGGTTACAGAAGATGGTTAAAAAAATACTTCAGCAACTCATCCTTTTTACTAGAAATCAACAGTAGCCATAAAATGTGTACAACCAGAGTTTCACTTTTTTCTTGCTAGCAGTGACCCTGGTGAAAGCTGGAAGCATATATCAGCTTTCAGCATGAGAAGCAAAGCAAAGATGTCACCTTGCATGGATAACGTCTACAAATTCCATTCTGCCTGATGATTACCTTGCTGAGAGCTTGCACACATACATTATCAATAGAAGTTACGAAACTTGTAGGAAAAATCATTGGTATAATGCCCACAGTTAGATCCATCTCACACATACACTGAGCCAAACAGCTGCTTCTCTGTATGTTCACTCCAGAAAGAAGAAAAAAACAGACACCTCACAACTTAAACCTGACTAACACCAAAGGAAAAAAAAAACACACCAAAAACAAACCCCCCCAAAAAACCACAACACTGTTTTACCTATTAAAATCAAGAAAAGGAAACTAGAGAAGGTTAGCCAAAGAAAAACTATCTGCAAAATCCACCTATGTTAATTAGGTACAAGAAATCTCCATGGAAACCTAAGTCAGGCACACCTGTACACATCCACTGTATGGTAGGCTTTCAAATGGAAGCACCAGACACCCGTGACAAAGTCTTTCAGACATTCCTTAATGCACATTAAGCCAGGCCTCTCAGAGGCATAAAATGATGCACCCTTTCATCTCCATAACAAGCAGAAGAATCTTTCTTATAATGCGACACTATGAACTTTTGAATTGTAATCCCAGTATCACTGTGCTTGCACCTGCTTTTTTGTTTTACATGCTCTGTACTTAACATCACTAATATGTTTTGGTGACAGCAAGGTGATAAGCTGTAGTCAATTGATAAAGGGCAGTTTTCCAACTACTGACTTTTCTTGCACAACCTATTTCTCTCTCTTCTCTCCTGGAGCATTTCTAGCATGTGGGCTTATGGCCAGCTGCAAACTGTTGTGACTTTAGAAAACAAGAAAAAGGAAAAAAAAGAGGAAGCAATTTCTTGAAAATTAGAAGTTTCCCATATTAACTGTGTTGCACTCAGGAAATTTATTTTGTTCATGATCTGCAACACGTAACCAAGATTAGGCAAGCCATAACACAATCTATATAACTATTGCAATGGAAGGGTAAAGATAAACTCAGTTTTGCAGATGCTTTTAGTTTTCACACTGATTCCCGTATGGAGGTCATGCCCTGCCATCAGAGCTTCAAAAAAAAAAAAAGAAAAAAAATAACTTGGGCATAGTTGTGTGTTTCTCATCTTCATTCCCAATTTTTCATCAGAAATACACAAGGACAAACAAGATAAATTTGGCTCACTGGGGAAGCTGAAAGCCTGACTCTCACTGCTACAATCTCTTCTGTACTCTCCCTTGCTTCTTGCTTGTTCCCTTCATTCTGTCCAAAACACCAGCCCCTATAAACATTGTAACTTCTGAGCTGACAGACTGTCAAGACATGATGAGTCTGGAAAAGTTGTACAAGCAGGAAAAAAAAAGAACAACCTTAAATCAAATATGAATTAACCCTTGCAAACAAAGCAGAACTCAATTCTCAGTTTCATGCTGCCCATATGCATTTTTTAATTGTTAAAGAGATACTCAAGTATTTACCAACAAAGACCACCACGTGGAAGACAACCATCTACCAAAATACCCCAAGAGATACTTGAATCTCAACATCTCTGTCAATGGTTCGGCACTTCTGAACAACAGCCACCCCAGTGATAACTCACTCTTATATTCTACCTCATGTAGCTAATATGGGAAAAAATACTCTAGGAAGTATTAGTATTTTGTAGCTTTTCACTTTCAAAGCCAGTTGAGTACTTAACGGAAAGAAATATTGTGCTATGCTCTCACTAGCATTTTGTTGAAATTTCACATTCTTCAAATAGGAAGTTACAAGGTATTTCTGCAGCTTCTACTAAATCTGTAATAAAAGTTGTTTGGTTTTTTTAAAAATGACTCAGGCATTGCACTTAAATGCAGGTGTGAGACCAGGGTTGATCAATGCTCATATACTGGTTACTTAACTCAGAAAGCATTAGGAATGTCACCATACCAGTGTAGTCTGGCCTGACCAGTTTCTCCATTTTGAAGACACTAGGAAGACAGCCCACCACTAATGTTTTCTTGTTCTTCTCAGAGCAATAAGGAATTGTGTCTGACCCCATCAAAGAGCTGTCAGGAAAAAGGTTCTTTGCATTGTAAGTTCTGCGTTGAAATACATGTTTTTAGTCTTCTGGAAAGCAAGTTTTTAAATTGGAAACGCTGACAGATCTTTAACTGCAGCAATAACAAATAACATCGGTGTAATTTCTCTTGAAACAAATTGCTCCGTTTTCTTCTCCAGTTTCCAGCTTAAAACCTTTCATTGCTGATGCTGTTGTCAATCTTGTCTAGTGACCTATTTACCCAAAGCACAGAATTACAGAACAGAATTTTATGACAAGTACAGAGCAGGCTTTGACACTAATAATACTCAAGATTTTGTGGACGTGGATTGTTTTTAGGGCTTGGTCAGAAAGGCCACTTTTCTTTCCTGTGAAAAGTCAACAAGCCACCTCAGAGGTTTTGCAAATGAATTTGTCATAGCAATTAAGGGAAAGAAGCTATATAAACATGATAAAAGGTGGCTAACATCACCATGAACCATTACATTAAAGGATAAGAAAGAGACCTTTAACACATTGCTCTGAACACTTAGGAAATCAAAAATACTGTCTGGCTAGCTACATTCTTTGACTTCCAATGAATCAGTGCTGTCTGCAACATGCACCCGACCTTTGAGAGAGATGGGAAAAAACCTCAAACCAAACACTAACTTCTAAGTATCTGTAATGGAAGCTTGAAGGGCTCTACGTTGCAGTATGGGTAAGGACCAATATTAACACAACGCAGAACCAGGCAGCCCCACAGGGAGTTTCCTTCCCCACCCCTCCAACAAGTTTTGAAAAGACAAGAACCTGAAATCCACTGGAAAGATGCTTGGTGTAGCTGCTCTTGTCAAAGTACACGGCCCATTCAACTTCTCAGGATGCTTCCAGTAAAGATAGTGGCAGGGAGCAGATAGCATATGTAGAAAGCCACCACATGTAACGAACATCTGAAAACACTGAGACACTACTGGGGATAAACTGGCAATCTAAGGCCATAAGGCTCACAGAATCCACGCCACTGTGAAAACTGGCCACTCAGTGATGCTTGGATATACGGTATGGGATGTGTAAGACTCCTTGTGGTGGGTTATTGGGAGGGTGGTTTTGTGCAGTTTGGAGGGGTTTTGTTTCATTGTTTTTTTGTTTTTTGGTTGTTTTTTTTAAAAAAAAAACAACACAAATGCTACATTTTCTGAGCTTCCCCCATCCCTCACCAGCATTGCTAGTAGTTTGGAAGGGGTTTATTTTGTTCCTGTGGGTTGCAGTGGAATGCAATTCTTCCACTGCATTGACACAGCTTTACTTGGTGTTTTCACTTAAGACAGATACCACATTCCCTGTGTGACTGTAGAACAGCTGAGTTTCCAGTACAGAAGTGAGAGCAGTCAAATATCAGCTCAGTTCTCAGTTACCAAATTTACTAAATAAAGATAGAAAAAGCATCAATAAACATACAGCTTTTCTGAACACATTTGTGCCATCAAGTATATAAAAAAGCATCCTAAACATGCAATTATTACATATAATATGCTATGCCCATATCATTTTGTGTAACCATCCAGGCACACTTACTCAAATGTTTTCAGCTCTTAAAATCTATTTTTAAAAACAGTATTGGTTTAGCAAGTAGCATTTGCCAGCAGATATTAGCATACTCAAGTCCTGTTGAATTCACAGGGCTTTTATAATCTTCTTGTTGCTTACAAATTTCTTGGTCATTCATCATGGCAAATCACTAGCTGTACTTGTGGCTGAAGAAAATGCTAGCTCAGAAAGCAGAAATGAGTGCAAATGCATTAATGCCAGATCATGATTTTTACTACCAAGGATGTTATGCTCTTACACCACCTATAATTAGACATACCCAGTAGCTACAATTTTCTCAGTTATTCAAAATACTATGCGGACCGCTGGGTGTGTGTGGCAAAGGGGGTAAATAACTCATATAAAGCAAAAATACAGGTAATACAAAGTATTTCTAAAATTAGGCAATAGGAATACATTTCTGGTCTAGTATCTCTGAAAAACACAAATACGTTTCTGCAGAGCACAATGGCAGCTTAAATAGCAAGAGCTGGTACGCGAGCAGCATCAAATCTCCGGGCCTTCCCCACTTTTTGGGATGGAAAGAAGCACAGGGCAGGTCAGATTCATTGCCAGGAAGTTTTTTTTCCTTGTGTGTGTGTGTTTTGGGTTTTGTGGGGTTTATTTTGACTTAGTAACCCTTACCTTTTAGGAAGAGGGAAAAACTGGTTGGTGTGAGATTTTCAAGACTATCTAGTGCTTTTAGCCATGTTCTCCACAAAAAAAAAAAAAAAAAAAAAAAAAAAAAACACAAAACAAACACCACACACAACAAAAAAACCACAAAAAACAAACAGCAGGTGTGACTACATCTCCTGTGATAGCTTCATGACTCTAAAGCACAAGCCACAGCCACACACTCAGTGACCCATATATAGCTTATTTTCTGTATAAACTGTATACTTCTAACATGCTAATTTGATCAAGTTAAGTAGTGAGTTCCAACTAGGTTTCAGAGCACCCTTAAGGATCAAGTCCTGACATCATTTTTCAATACCAAAACAACAAGCACCACCACAAATTAACCACCATCTTCAGGATTAACAGAAGAGTATATCTGCAGCTGAAAAAAGTCTTTAAAGCAACTTCCAATACTCAGAAGGAAAGACATCTTAGAAGTTAAGGATTAAAACAAGAACACTGGCAACACGTGGTGGATGTCAACTTATTCATGGAAACAAGCCTCTGAATGAAGACAGCCAGCAAGATGCCGCTTTAGGCAGTATGTAAAAATAAAGTGAATGCCGCCCATTGTCTACTTAGAGCTTAACACGCTTGATCTAAAACCTTAAGTTCTGAATGCAACACACACAGAGTAGAAAGTTAAGCTGTGGGTGGATGGAATCTTTTCTGCCTACCCTGAGTGATAACCACACTGCTCCTGCTGCAGCTGTCACAGACTATTCCTTGGGCACTCCATTAGAAAGCACATAGCAAAGATTAGGCTCAAAGTCACAGAGACTGATGGTACAGATAGGCTGGAGAGACTTCACTCTGCTTCCACAAAGAAAATTGCTCTCTGTGCAAAACAGCACAGAAAACTCAGAGAGCTTCAGATCTCCTTGCATGAAACAGCAGCACTGAGGAAAAGAAAAGAAACAGCAGAACACTGGAAGCTCACCTCAAGCACCAGTGACTGAGTTCTTGTCCCTATGTTTTAATTATTCAAGCTTGACATAAAAGCAACTTGAGACAATACCAGACCCATGAAGATGGTGGGTCTGCAGCACTAAGCAGACCAGGAGATAACCACAGAAATAATCAGTCACAGACACTCCCAGCTAATTCCCTTACACCTTCCTGAAACCCAAATACAGACACAAAATACAGAATAATTAATCCACTACCTTTAAAAAGTCATCCCTGCCCATGTAAGTTGTATTACAAACACCTTTTATACCATTCTTATGTTCAACTTTTCAGCTTTTTACCCATCCCTCAACTGCCACCA
>NW_010133457.1:0-1177 GCF_000699245.1 Pterocles gutturalis | reverse complement strand
TAAACCCATCCTTTACCCTCATGCCCCCAGTATGTCTCCTCTCCTATTTTCAAGGCTTGTTACCTTTCCCTGAGTATTTTCCCGTAACTATATTCTCATTATCTCATGTTTTCCTTTTCATTCATGAGCCTGCTATTGTGTCTGCTCCGTTTTAAGTACTCTTAGTAGGAACTTTAAAGATCAATTTCAAAAGCCAGTTCCCAAACACAATATACGCATCAAAGCCCTCCCGATTTATTTAAAAATGCTCAGTATCATCAATAAATATTAGATCAGGTTGCAATTATTCACTGAAGACATAGAATATTGTTTCAAACAGAAATAATCATTCCTTTCCCTATAAATGAAGCCTTGCAACTCACTTAGAAGAAAGCCCCCCTTGCTTTTCTATTCAAAACAGAACCAGCAAAGCCAGGCCTACCTGTCCAAGCTGCCCCAAAGAGTAGAGGGTCAGTTTCTTTGGGTCTGTGTAGACAATCTCTCCAAGCTCACGATAAGGCTTCCCAAGGGGGGTGAAGAGTCCCTGAGTGAATTGCTGTTGCCTCCTACAGTAGTTTTCCCAAAACACTTGTTCTCTTGGAGGTTCACTGCTTCTGTAAATTGTTCTGCTTCTGGCCAAGACTTTTCCTTCCTTCTGATCAAAGCCAGGCAAAGCCTGAATGCACACAAAATCTCGAGGATTCAACACTTCAGTGGCTGCCACCACCTTGATTCTGCCGTTCTTCAGCTGATCTGGTACCTCAGGTGCCTTCGGTCTGCTGCTTTTACTTGGGTTTGGTACCACAGGTGCCTCGAGTTTGCTGTTCCCACCTGCATTTGCTACCACAGGTGCCTCAACTCTGGGGTCTTTAGATGCACCTGGTACTGGCATTGCTCCAGAATAGTGTTTTTACTCCCTAAGTTATGAAAAATTCTAGTTTCCCAGCTGTGAAAACACACTCCTGCTGCCCAAACCCTTTAATTTTCTAAAGGGTAGCCCAGCAGAAGAATCTGCCACTAACCAGCACCACATGAGATCTCATTCCCCTCAGCAGCCCCTCAACCAACAGAAACAAATCCTGAGGGGCCAGGAAACCTAAAACACCACCCGTCTCCTGGGTAACACCCAGAGCACCGCTCTCTGAAGGCTTTTGTCACAAAAAAAACTCCCTTTACACCTATTTCCAACCACAGCACA
>NW_010133456.1:12748-18629 GCF_000699245.1 Pterocles gutturalis | reverse complement strand
TATATATAAAAATATATGGTTAGTATCAGCATAAGGCAAATAGTCTGACTGCATTCCTGAGCACGTACCACCCTGCCCTCTGTTGTTAAAACAAATGCTGTTGATAAGGAAAAAATGCCTCATCAGGCACAAAACCAGAGCAGGCTTTGTCAGGCTGAAGGTGCTGTGATTTGGGTGAGGATGCCGCCTGCTTGGGAGAAGGAGGTGGCCCTGGCTCTGGTGCAGGGCTTGGCTTGCCTGGCTCCTCCGTATCTTTGCAGAGGTGGGATGGTTTTTTATGGTGGAACTTTTTGAAACTGTAAGTGCTGCATGTGCTGTTTTGTGTCTTCCTTCCACCCTCATCCCAACCCCTCTCCAGGTCTGGAGTTCCCCTGGGGGCCAAAACCTTTCAGTGAAGTTGTTGCCGGGCCTCTGCTAAGGAACAACGGCCAGACGCTAGACAGCACTGCCCTGGAGGGCTCGCACGTTGGGGTCTATTTCTCCGCACACTGGGTGAGTAGTAGGTGCTTTGCCGAGTGATCAGAGTGAGCTCGGAGGGTGCTCTGGGGATCCCCCTGCAGCTCTTGCTGCAGAGCTCTGTGGGAGGGTGAAGACCTCCGGCTGGTTGGTGTTGAAGCAGTTCAGATGCTCTGGCCATTCTGGAAGAGGCCGCAGTGTTGCAGTGGGCTGTCATCCTCAGCTGGCCCTTCAGAAGGGGAAGAGTGATCAGACTTTACAAGTGGAACAAGTTTTGTTGGTGAGTTAGAGGCCATAAGCCCCAGCCACGTTCCGGGCTGCTGCCTGGTGCTCCAGCGAAGATGAGGCCACGTCTCTTTCCATGGTCACTAGGTCATCGGGACCTCCTGGGTGTGGGTCTGGCCCCGTGGAGGTGACGATGTCTTTATGCCCATGTTGTGTTTTGCAGTGCCCACCGTGCCGAAGTCTCACAAGGGTCCTGGTGGAGTCCTACCGGAAAATCAAGGAGGCGGGCCAGAAGTTCGAGATACTCTTCGTTAGTGCAGACAGGTAACGAAGCGCTAACACCCTGTGCAGGCACTGCTGGCTGCCCCCGAGCTAGGCAATGATGAACATTGCTGGTGAGGAGGAAATTTGATTTGAGGTAGAGCAGGGTGGCTCTGGTATCAGAAAGGCTGCCTGAGTGCTTTGCCCTCTGCCCAGAGGCGAAGTGCAGAGGGGAGATAGCGAGGGCAGAGGTGGGCTGAGAGCAGGCTCTGTCCGCGGAGCAGCTCCGTTTCACTTTGTGGCTCATGGGTCTGAGGTCTGAAGGATGCTCGAGCTGCTGCTGTCACCAGGGGTTGACATTCAGATGCCCTAGAGAGTGTGAAATGTTTTATCGGAAAAAATGCACTGAGAACCCCTTCTTGAGGGACTAGGGGATTTACATTTGGTCTGGCTCTCCCCTGGGTGTGTCTGCCAGCAGCCCTTACCAGTGGACTTTGGTGGAAGCGATAAAGGGCTTTGCAGGCCAGGTTTTTAATGAGGAGCAGAGGAAGGAGCCTGGCAGACGGAGGGGCTGTACTCTGGATCCCATGCCCTGTTCCCCTTGCACAGGTCAGAGGACTCCTTCAAGCAGTATTTCAGCGAGATGCCCTGGGTAGCTGTGCCGTACACCGACGAGGCCAGACGGTCACGCCTGAATCGACTCTACGGCATACAAGGTAGGAAAGGCCGTGCTGATGCACAGCTCTTCTTTCTGCTCCTTTTGTTGAATATTTGTAATGTCTCCTCATGTTTAACTAAAACAAGAAAAGAGCAAAGCAAAGCACAGTGCCCCAGGCAGAGCTGCTTCATGTTTCTGCTCTCCACAAACTCACATTCCTACCACCTGCCAGGCAGGCTGTTAGTTGAAACAGGACTTCCATAAACAACCTAATTCTTCCTGGAAACTTGGAAGCTGTTTTTGGCTTGGATGTTTTTTGCCTAATTACTGATTTATTTATTTTTGCTTTTTCTTGAAGGTTTAAATTTCATTTTCTTGCTGTTTTATGTAATGCAAAGACAGGCCATCGTTCTCTGCAGAGGCTGAGGAAGGTGGCATCTGGTTTATGTTAGTGACATGAATTACAGGAGAGCGTGCGTTTGATGTAAACCATGGCTTCGCCTTTACTGTACGTGCCAGTGCCAGAATTCCAGCAGCCCCGGCTGCTCGGAGGGGCAGGGCAGAAGCTCTGTCTGGGCGGCTTCAAAGCATCCCGAAGATGATAAAAGCTGACAGCAGCCCTCCTGGGGACTGGCACCTTGTTCCTGCAGGGGACAAACCGCAGCACAGAGATGTGCAAGGTGACTAGCGTGCAAGGATGTCTTCTGTACGTACATACGGTTTCTCTCTGTGGTTAAACGGTCTTGCTGCAGTGTGCCTGTTTCTTACCCATTTCCGTGTGGCATCAATGAGGTGGGCACAGGCTGGCAGAGGGTTAATGCAACCTGCAGGGGAGGAGGAGTGTTCCCAAGGGTGGCCAAGGGCCTGGAGAGCATGGTAGGAGATATAATCCACCCTTGGGGTCCTCTCTGAACACCCCGTCTGGGGTGAACTCAGGTGCCGACACTCAATTCTGTTTCCCTGACCTTAAACCAAGAATAACCATTTGCCTGCTTTAAATAGCCATCAGTTTGCTGCTTAATTACCTTCCCATGAGGCAAGAGCTTTCCAAAGCCATCCGTCTTTTCCCCGGCCTGCTCACAAGCCTCTCCAGTGCTGGTTTCGGCTGAGCGCTGCAGGACGGCTGCCAGTTTCACTGGGACTTTCTGTAAATAAGGTGTCCAGACGTGGATGCTTGAGCACCAGGCATGCTGTAGCCAAGGAAACAGTGACAACAGCTTTCCCTCTGACTCCAGCCACTGGCTCCTTAAATGTCTCTCTTCATTGTGTGCTGACCTGAAAATGTAAATATTTGCTGTTCCCCTGCACCCTGACCCCCTTCCTCTGCCAGGGAAGCTCCCATATTGCCCCTGTATTTCAGCTGCTCTCCCAGGGACGCTGACCGTGGGATTTGAACATGTTTGAGCACAAACCCTTCTGCTTATCTTTCATGGTTTTCTTGTAAAGTGAGAACCTCTCCACAAAGATGAACGACGATCCCATAAAGTGGTGTTGAAATGCGGAGGCAGGCTTATTTGCAGCCTGCATGGGAAGGATCACTGTCCCACCTTCCTTCGCACCCCGGTGCAGCACGGGCTTTGCAAGGCTGGGCTGAGCTCCTGTTTCCCCAGCGCAGCCTGGGGTGGATGCTGGGGCTTCAGGAGACAAGGGAGAGGGCTGGAGGTGAACCCTCATGCTGCTCCCCGGGGGTTGTGGGCTATTGTTGACCCCTGCATAGGCAGCGACTTGGGATGCTCTCCGATGACTTTGGAGCTGCTTGGTGTGAGCGCAGTGGGTGCCTGCCTGTTTGCAGTCAGACCTTTGCTGCAGGCTGCTGCACCGGCTGTAGAGAAACCTCTCTGCAGACAGAGCTCGATGTTGTGGGCTCAGCTCATCACCACCAGTGGTTGTTCCACCTAAGTGAAAAATTAGATCCAGGTAATCTGACCTGCCTTTCCCCAAATGTGTGCTGCCAAGCATCTTTGAAACCCTCTGGAACTGCATTTCTGGGTGCTCCCTTCAGAGCTGCACCAGCGAGAGCGTGGAGCCGTTCAGCGTCCAGGTTACCATCCTGGTGGTGCCTTGGATTGGGAGTGCAGCGTGCATGTGAGGTGGGTTTTCTGCTGGTTTCTGTAAGGCCGGAGCTGAAACAACAGAAGCAGCTTGTCTTCCCCAACTGCTTTAAGTTCCTGAGTGGTGGAAAGTAGCAAGAGAGTCAAATCTCGTGTTGTTTTAGTGCTGTGTTGGCCCCTACAGCATTCAAAAACTCAGTGTAAAATGTAGGTTGAGTTATTGGCCTTTATTTGGGTTTACTTGAATGCCTCTATTCATAACCCATGCGCAGTCAGTGGGCTGTACCATACCCACCTATATTAAATTGCTTCTGGGTGCAGCACTATCTTGAGAGAGAGTCGTGTCTTGTCGTCGCTGCTTACAAATAATTCTCTGTTGTGTGTGCCGCTCCCTATCTGCGTGGTCCTGCCTTAGGCGGAATCCCCTGACGTTAGCTCTCCTTCTGATGGGATGGGGAGCAGAGATACACATTTTGTTCCAGTGGGAATTGCTCCTTTTTGTTGCCTTATGAAAGCTTTTGGATTGCTGAATATTCCCTCTGGACCCCGTGGTGGCAATTTGGGATTTGCAGTCCCTTGGGGGAACTTGCAAAAACTGTTGTTTCCCCCCTGCCCCATGCTTTAGCCCAGACACCCACAAGTTACTCTTGCAGCTGGGCTGGTGGCAGCAGCCTGGAAGTCACTGTTAGAGGAGGTTTCTCACACCAGGTTTCTGGAGCTTTCTTCTGAAAAGGTGAAAAAACAGCAATAAACCCCACCACCCATCCTGCAGTTTGTGTATTTGCTTCATGTTGTTTTGATTACACACCCAGCAGTCATAATGCAGATGAAATTTCCATGTTGGATATGGGTTTTAATATATGAATAAGTAAATGTATTGCCAGGTTTGGTAACAAATCATTTGGCCCCTGTGTTTTCATAAAATGCTAGCCCCGTGGGAACTGAATCCATTTTCTAATGCATAAGCTCACACTCAGCTCGTCTGAGCTAATTCTCCTGCACGCTTGTACAGTATTCATTGCAGTGTCTGATCTGCGATTCTTCTTGATAAGTAAATTCTGGTATTGTGACGCATGGCAATTACCAAAGGCTCCCAAAAGGCACTAAAATAACAAATGGTGGCTGGGATGAGCGGGGAGGGGGGACTGGGGGGATGTATGGGGGTTAGCAGGTGTGAATAAGGTTAAGGATGGTTCCCCTGGTCCTGCTGGTCTGCGTCCCGTGCAGAGAGGAGGTGTTTGCCAGGGAAGACAAGGCTGATCCTGCAGGATGCCACCAGCAAGACCGTGCCCTAACCCTGGCTGGCTGGCCGGGGGTGTGGAGGAGGGAGCTGAGGAGACAAGGCAGCGATGCTCGGAACAAGGGGACAGCCGTGGGATCGGGAGCAGATGGGTCACAGCAGCCTCAGCCTTTACCAGACAGGTCTGGAAAGGAAACCAGAGCTTTGTGGCTGGTGAGAAACCTCTGATGCTGGGTAAAAGTTCAGGGATTGACCTAGCACAGAGTACCTGCTAAGAGACTGAAAACCCAGCCCCAAGTCTTCTGATGTGCTACTTACATTTCCTGAAAATGCTGAACCCAGGATGAATTCTCTAAAGGCTTTGTTTTCTGAGTCGGTTTTGTATTTGCAGTTGGAGGTTTTAGTGGCTTTGGTGTGTGTGTCCATGTGAGCAAATTGGGTAAAGTTGGAATGCTTTGAATAGTGGATGAAGTTGCTGATGGCCGTGGGATCACACTGGAGGACTATCAGTGGCTAATCTGGGCCCTTAATTTTCCCAGGGCAGCAAAGCTCCTTTGACATCTCTGCCTTGGTGTGCTGCATTGCTCAGGCTGTCTGGCGATGGGCTGAACGCCCATTTCTAGCCTGTCCCTCATGTATAATGCAGGTCTGGAGAGGACGGAAAGGCAGGCATTTGGGACAGATTGGGAATCATCGTAAATGAATAAAGATCTGAATCCAGTGGGATGCCGATCACCGTGCGCTTCCCTTGGCTTCAGCAGTAGTTTGTGCCTTGCAGGGTAGGGCCAGAGTGAGATTTCCCAATTCCTTCCAGTCTGTTTAACCCATCCCTGCCCTAGAGCTATTTTGAATACCAGCAGGTCATGAATAAACCTTTTTTGTGATACAAAATGGTTTGCTTGGCATACGTTTAGGATTTGCAAGCCCAGCTATCTCGCCCTTGCACCAGCCCAGCGCCTGCAGCCCCGGCACACCGGCAGGAAGAAACAC
>NW_010133456.1:9286-12722 GCF_000699245.1 Pterocles gutturalis | reverse complement strand
TCCAGCCGCTCACCCCGACCTGCAGGCAGGAGTGGGACAGACAGACAGCTCTGTAGTTCCTAGAGAAATGCCTAGAATTCATTGGGCTTGTGAGTAACCCGCTGTTGAACAAACATGGGAGCGCAGTGCCAGGAGTCTGGCAGGGGTGAGCATGCTGGATCCCCCTTGCTCAGGGGATGGCTCTGCAGGGTATTTGTAGTGAGGGAGCTTTAAAATGAACCTTTGGAAGGGGGCAGGAGGGTTTGAGTTGCCTCGGTTTGCTGGTTGTGATTTGGGGGATGGTGCTGGGTGAAGCAGAAGCAGACAGCAGTGCCTGGCACTAACACCGCTCACTTGGCTCATCTCGAGGGGCCTGATCCCAAACCCTCCCCACAGCCGCTCCTGTTGACTCGCCCATGACTGTTTTCTGGCAGGAAAGCGTCGTCGGTGCCTTATCAGATGGGACTGTCACCAGCTGGTGTCCACCCTGCCTCACTGCCAACCTGCCTGGGTTTGAGGAGGTGACTTGTGCTAAATCTCTGCTGCAAGCGTGTTCGCCTCCCTTCTAAAGGCTTCTCCTTTATAATGGGGCTTTCCAGCCCCATAGCTTGGGGCAAAATGCTGCTTTGTCCCAAGGGCCAGCATCATCGGATGTGTCCCCCGAGCCCCTTCCTGCCCCCACCATGTACACCATGGACGTTCCTGCACAGCTTTGTTAGTCTCAGGAGGGAGGTGTTGTGGCAGATCTGTACTGTGTCCCTCTGCATATAGAGGGACATTTTTAACTGGTTATCTCTTGGTTTATTTTTTTTTTCCTCCACATGAGTTAAAATGCATGTGTTCCTCCCTTTCCCAAAGGTCAGAGATACAGAAAGAAATAACCTGGTACCTTTGTCCTGCGGGCAGGAGGGCACAAGCTCGGTGCTGTGCTGGGGCTGGCAGAGCCACATTGTGCTCAGTAACCAGCAGGTCCAGGCCCCAGCTGGGGAAATGAAGCTGGTTTCGTGCCTGAGATCCACGAGCCGGCAGCAGCGTGTGAGCGAGTCTCCCCTTCCCCATGCGCTGTTCCCCGGCAGACCTGGACCTGCATCCCTCCCAGCCGCTTGGCACAGCGGTCCGCTGGGCTCCTCCAGGGTATCCCGCGGTGGCTGAGGGAGGGGTTGCTCTGCAAAAACACTGCTTGGAGCTGCGGTTTGTTCCTGCAGCCTTTGGGAACTGGCAGCTGGGTGTGGAAAGGGCCTCGGTGGTGGGACCCTGCACCGCAGTCGCTGCCAGACCACGGCGAGGGCAGCAGCCAAGCGAGGTGGGTGCCAGATTCGTTTGCAAGCGTTGTGTGCGGTTTAACCTTGTAGCAAGTGTGCTGGTGTTAATGTGTATGATCAGAATGATCCTGCTCTGTCTCTGCTTGCAGAGGCGTGCGCTCTCTTTTGGGTATTCCTGGGGGGAATCCATAGCCCTGAGCACTAAATCATCATGGTTAATGCTGTCCCAGGGGCTGGCGGTGTTGGGTGCCTGCCTGGCCAGGCTTGGGTGGTGTGAAACAGCATCCAAACAGGTAGGGAATAGTGTTCGTGACCCAGCAGATGCATCCCTGTGCTTTGGAAATGGCTGGGCAGTTAGCACCAAGGAGGGGTGTGGGGGTTCGCGGAGGAGTTCGTGGCTGCAAAATATATGGCGTTCTTTCTGGAAAAGAACACACCCTGCTTCCTGGCTGCTGTTGCCTGCTGTCTGCCCTGCAAAAAGGTTTGTGCGTGTTCCTGTGAACTGGGGACCTGGCTCTTCAGTGGCAGCCACGTGTCAGCACGGGGGCAACGGTGCCTGCGGGGCAGCACTGCTCTGCATTGTGTGCAGGAGGCACGACCCCCCTGGCAAGAGGATACCTGCCAGAAAGGTCTGTGCATGGTATGGTGGGTTTGTGTCCAGGAGCATCAGCATTAGATGGCAGTGACTCCTGCCTGCGCTCCGGCAGGGGAAGGCAACACCAGAGCCTGTCTCCCAGCTTCCTGCTCTGGCTGCTGAATTACAGCCCTCGGCTAGGACGGAAACAGGATCCAGGGACCCCAATTCCCGCACCATGCATGAGCAGCATGCTCACTGGGCTCCTGCCAGAGCCGGAGGCGATAGGAAAAGGCTTTTCTCCCCACGCCCTGTCGCTGGCCGGTTCGCGCTTTGGCTGATCCCCCTCTGTTTTTCTTCCATCACAGGCATCCCGACTCTCATCGTGCTGGACTCCAAGGGAGACGTGATCACGCGGCAGGGGCGGGTGGAGGTGCTGAACGACATCGAATGCCGTGAATTCCCCTGGCACCCCAAGCCTGTGCTGGAGCTGACGGATTCCAACGCCGTGCAGCTGAATGAGGGCCCCTGCCTTGTTCTCTTTGTAGGTATGGAGCATCACTGGCTGGAAAGCAGAGCCTGTGCTTGGGAAGGGGGCTGGGCTACCTGCCAGCTCAGCTGGAGCTGGCCACGGGGCTGAGAACCTGCCTCCAGGGCGACAGCATCCATGTGAAGGGACATCAGCCGGTTTCCATCACCAGGAGCAATGCTAAAGGGTCCAGAGAGGCCATGGGGAGACGGAGGTCCCTGTGAAGTCCCTGCGAGGGATTCAGGGGGGTTAAAAGACCTGGAGCCTTGCCAGTACCAGAGAAATGGGCTGCTGCAGCTTGCAGGGGTTTGCCAGAGCCTGCCTGTGCCTGTGGGTCTCCCACACCTCCAGCCCAGCCACGCGAGGACACGATGGAGTAGGGATTTGCAGTGGAGCGGAGCTGTCGTAACAAAGATGGTTCAGTAGCGGCTGTGGGGAGGAATGCTGATGAGGCGTTAGGGAGTAGCAGAAGTAGGTTATCATGGCCGGGGGCGGTGGGGCCAGGAAAGGCCGTTCTGGAGTGGGGACTTGAGGCACACGTGACATTCCAGAGGAGGCGTCTCTGGGACGGATCGGAGCTCTGTGCTGGAAACAGAGCAGTGAGTGTCAGAGGAGCCTCTTGCATTCTCTGCTGGTCCTTGGGTATTCCCCACCGTGGGCACTGGCCGCAGGACAGGCTTTTCCCCAAAGCTCCTGTCCCTCTTTCACTGCTAACCACACGTGAAGCTCTGCTGTGGCTGGAAACAGCCCTAGAGCTCGTCCGAAGCACAGCTGGCTTGTTCCTTGTTGCGTCCCTGCCAGCGACAGACGGTTCAATCAGGCGAGGCTGTGGCTGGGATGAGGTGGTGGTGGGCAGAGGGGTCCCAGGGAGCAAGCTGAGGGGTCCTGGGCTCTCTGGGGGAGTGTGGCTGTCCCTTGAGCACTCTGTGGAGCAGCAGTGGGAGTTTGCTGAAGAGCCCCGGCTTGTCCTGAGCTGTTGGGATTACACGGGGGGGGGGCCTGGCCCAGGGCAGGGCTCATGTCCCACTTCCTCGCACGCCCTTCGTGAGCAGCACACCCTTCTCTGCAGCACTGATAACACGTCTTTCGCTC
>NW_010133456.1:8902-9264 GCF_000699245.1 Pterocles gutturalis | reverse complement strand
TGACCCTGATTATTTATTCAGCAAAGCCCAGCAGGGGATGTGAGCACGGAGCCAAAAATACTCTGCTCACACGGGGAGGACCGGCTGGCCACGCCAAGCGTGATTGATTGGGACCAGCACTGCAGGCTCTGGAAAGAGTTATTTTTATCTTGCTCTGAGCAAAGTTTTTCTATCACCTTGTTGCAAACAGCTCGTTGGGACAGCACTCTCTGGACGTTAGTGGCTGGAGCTCTCGCTCGGTGCTTGAGGCGATGCCTGGCAATGGTGAAATTTGCCAGCGATGTGCTGGGGGTGGGACGAAGCTGGCACTGTACCGAGGCAGGGATCAGGGATGGGGGCTCCTGGTCAGACCATGTTCTGCT
>NW_010133456.1:7359-8888 GCF_000699245.1 Pterocles gutturalis | reverse complement strand
CAGTGCCTGTGTTGCGTGAGCAGCAACACCCCCAGGAGAAGGCAGCCGCAGGAGAAGGCAGGCTTAGGAAGAGCCAGTTGTGAATAAATCCCGACCAAGCTACATCCGCCCCTGGGGAGTTTAGGGCTGGGTTAGCCAGAGTGTGCAGGGCTGCCTGGAGTGCTGCCAGCAGCGGTTGTTTGGAGAAAAATCAATCCCTGCAGACACCCCACAACTCCATGTATTTATCACTTTTGCTCACGGAGGACAGACCCCAAAATTCAGCATGTCTGGCATCCCCTGCTTTGCTTGGAGAAGCCAGAGAGGAGGGCAGGGACATGCGGAGCAAGGGCAGAGAACCCTTCGGGTGTGGGCAGTGCCTGTCCCAGCTGGGGGCTGCACCGGTCGTGTTGGGTGGTTACAGCAGAGACCATGAGATCTGCACACGATCGGGAGACGAGGGGCCTCTCTTCTGCCTTCTAACTTTTTTTTTAATGCCAAAACTTGTCCCTGAATTGAAATCATTTCATCTCGATGCTGCTCAAGGACGCAGTCTCTCCTCTTTCCAGCTCAGTATTTGAACTTCAGTGGTGGCTGGCGTTTGATTGATGGTTCCATCTCTTTCTCCTCTACCTCTGTCAAATCAAAGCTGCCTTCACAGCGCTGCTGCTGCGGAGACTCGAGCAGAAAAGCTGCTGAGCAGCCGTCCCGAGGCGGAGGGATGGTGGGTGGCGGGCAGGGGTGGCAGGCAGCCTCAGATCAGCACACTCGTTTGGTCTTCAAAACATCCCGACGCTCCTCAAACTGCAAAGCAGCTTTGTTGTGCCTGTTTGTCCCTGCGCTTCAGCAGCGGCACCAGGGAGCGAGCAGTGAAGTATTTTGGGAGCGGGAGCTGATCTTCTGTTGCGTGTTTCCCTGTCTCACATGAAAAGCGTGTTTCAGCTGCTCCCTAATTGCTACAGAGCCGCGCGGCTTTGAAGTTCATGCTGTGCATCCGGGCTCTGGTTTCCTCCGTGGTGGTGCTGTGGGACAGAGCTGCCTGCACCCGGCCGGTTTGCATCCGTTTGATCCTAACCTCCTTTTTGCCTCGCCTCTTTTGTTTTGTCTCCCCGCCTCTGTGCCCTGCAGATTCAGAGGATGACGGAGAGTCAGAGGCAGCGAAACAACTGATTCAGCCCATAGCTGAAAAAATCATCGCCAAGTACAAAGCCAAAGAGGAGGAGGCACCGTTGCTCTTCTTCGTGGCAGGCGAGGTAAGCGGGAGGGGAGCACAGGGCTGCATCCTGCTGTGTCTTTGTACAAGGACCGAGCTGGGTTTGGTACTGCTGTTGCTGCTCTTCATGTGGGTAAACTGAGGCACAGAGCTACTGCAGCTAGTCTGGGACCATGGAGCAAAGCCGGACCTGAGTCCTGGCTCGGTCCCCTGCACTTGTTGCTGAATATTACTTCTGGCAAAGGGGTCCCAGCTGCATTTGCTCAAGAGTGGGAAAAGCCTGATGGCGGGCAAGAGAGCTGCTGGGGACGGGCACAGGGGCTGAGGGAGGTGGGAG